>NW_025743157.1:2929-9390 GCF_021292245.1 Micropterus dolomieu | reverse complement strand
ACATTTACATGCTTCCACTGGCTCAGATTATGAAAAACAACAAAATATGTTACCATAATTATGCAGATGACACACAGATTTACATAACCATTTCACCAGGGGACTATGATCCCATACAGGCGCTGAGTAACTGTATTGAGCAGGTCAACGATTGGATGTTTTCTTCAATTAAATAAGGGTAAAACTGAAGTTATTGTTTTTGGAGCCAGGGAGGAACGATTGAAAGTCAGTGCTCGACTTCAATCTGTAATGTTAAGAACCACAAATCAAGCCAGAAATCTTGGTGTAGTTATGGACTCAGACCTGAATTTGAGGAGCCATATTAAGACAATTACAAAGTCAGTCTACTATCACCTGAAGAATATATCAAGGATTAAAGGACTTATGTCTCAGCAGGACTTGGAAAAGCTTATCCATGCATTTATCTTAAGTCGACTCGACTACTGTAACAGTGTCCTTACAGGGCTCCCTAACAAATCCATCAGACAGCTGCAGCTGATTCAGAACGCTGCTGCTCGAGTCCTCACTAAGACCAAAAAGGTGGATCACATCACTCCAGTTCTGAGGTCTTTACATTGGCTTCCTGTATGTCAAAGAATTGATTTCAAAATCCTGCTGTTAGTTTATAAAGCACTAATAGGTTTAGGGCCAAAATACATTTCCGATCTTCTGCTTCGTTACGAACCATCCAGACCTCTCAGGTCGTCTGGGACAGGTCTGCTTTCTGTCCCCAGAGTCAAAACTAAACCAGGAGAAGCAGCGTTCAGTTATTATGCTCCGTATATTTGGAACAAACTCCCAGATAACTGCAGGTCTGCTGAAACAGTCAGTTCTTTTAAATTAAGACTGAACACTTTTCTTTTTACCATTGCTTTTAATTAAATATTTAAGATTTTTCTTTTTATTGATAACTTACACTGCACTGTAACTTTTACTGTCCTGTTTTCTTTTTCTTGGTTTTTAGCTTTTTATCATTGCTTTTAATTAAATATTTACTGTAACTTTTATTATATTTTATGTTGCTTTTAAACTTTTTTATATTTCCCTGTTGCTTTTATGTTTTATGTAAAGCACTTTGAATTACCTTGTTGTTATAATGTGCTATACAAATAAACTTGCCTTGCCTTGCCTTGATGATCTGAATGACTCACAAATTTGTAATTTTGTTGCTTTTTAGAAATAATCTAGCTGAGGGTCTGAAAATGGTAGGCAGGAGACCAAACCACTGAGGTATATGAGTGGGAGGACATAATCTTTCAAAATGTGAGAATGACAGCTCTTAACCGGTGGTGAACCAAATACATTGACTAGAGGCTGATGGAGAACAGGGGTGATATTTAATTGTTTTGATTAAAATTGTTGCTAGGGACAATTGCTGGATATTGGTAGGGACATGTCCCTACTAAATTCTATGCCCTTGTCTGCAAGCAACCCCTTTCAACATACACACAGTCCTTTAAGTCACTGTTGATATAAAATACTGATTAAGCCCTATATAAGCTCACAGTTAAATATTTCTCATAAAGCAATTTAAAGTACTATATGCAGAGTGATATGGAAAGGCAGATGATAGTGGAGAAAGTTAAATTATTTTCATACTGCAATGTTTTTGCTTAGAACAACCCAGAGTATAGTGCACGGCAGGTTCCTGTATCAATAATCCAGTGGCAACCCCATGAATAAATCTCAGTAAACGGTAAGGCTATCCCTCCTGCCACTGCTGGGCCCCTTGATTCTCCATACGGAACACCTCAAAGGGTCCTACCATGTGTGACATAATGGTTTATGTATGTGTATACCATATATACTATGAATAATTTCTCTGTTACAGAAAACTCATTATAACCGCCAGATCTGATTGTGTGCTGTCCGTTATCGTGTCCTCCGCAAACAGAGGGACTATTGATCACATTCCCTCACTCTCCTGTCTCTTAACTTTTTTTAATCTTTTCCCTTTCTTCTCTCACCCTTTTCACATTCACTCATCTGCGCATGCATCACCTTATCGACCTCTTTTTCCAACAAACCCCCCACCTCCTTCTCTATCTCTTCACCGAGGCGCATAATGAGCCCCATTGAGCAGTGAGTGGTTTCCATGGCATTTGCAGAAGGTTTCCTACTGTACTCACATACAGACATGTACTGTATGCATTTCATTGTGTTTTCTTTCTCCAGGGTTGGTCTATGAGAAGGAAATTTCCCACCATCATTCAATCACCAATTCAACTGGAAAATCAGTTTTACACATAACAAGGACTATGGATTTTTTTCGATTAATTGCAATTAATGCTTTAAGAGCGTGTCTCTCTCTGGCCAATATGACACAAGTACCAATTTCAGCCAACATTAACTCTAAATAAGTAAATGGTTGATGTGATTACCACAGATAACCCAGATGAGCATTATGGATATTACATATCCTCTGACATGTAAGGCAGAAAACCCCTCCACATTGAACGATAATGCTGCTAACCCAACATGGTATTAAAATTAAATTAAATGGGAAATTCTTATTTAACTGAAATTTTTGTAGAGCCATCCTAGATGTAAATTATCTAAATTATATATTTATGTGCAGAACCCTTCAAATACTAAGGTGTATTTAAGGAGCATTAGAGCAAATGATATTGGAGCTTATATTTATGTTGTAACTGAAACAGTATGGTGAGCAGTTATGGAGTTACCCCAATTCATTCTTTTAAGGGACTGTGGACCTTTTTGTGCCATGTAGGTTTGGTTGTTGCGGTGGACACCCGGCGGATGGTGAGTGCCCTGTTTTTCTTTTCCTCCTTCGCATCCTGGTTTCTCCTGTGTCTCCTCCTCTCTCCCTCTGTGCTCTCTCCCTCTCCGCTCCGGAGCCCGGCTGGCTATCTGCACCTGCGTCTCATCAACCTCCATCTCCGACCGCTACACCTGCCAGCTATCAGCCTCATCTCCAACAGTATTTCTACCCCGGCTCTCCACTCCATCCTCGCTTGATCGTCGTAGCTCTAGTCTTGGTGCCACAGCCACATTCAAGCTTTTTATGAACTTATTCACATTGAACCTTTTCATCTCCTCTCACCCTGAACTAACCCTGTCTGTTTCCCCCGCCAGGTCCACTCACCTCTGCCTCCCCGTTCGGCCAGCCGGGCTCGCCTACCTGCCTTCCCCTCTCGCCGCCTCCATGGCGCTCACCGGTTCTCCCCTCCCTCCTAGTCGGACCGCCAGCCACCGCATCCTTCCCACCTCGGCCTCCTGCCCCCCTCGGCCCTCTCGCCTGAACCTCTCCTGCTCCGCCAGCTCCTCGGTCCCCCGCGCCCACGTCTGCCAGTGCCAATCTTCCCCCCTTTCTCCAGCCCCTCTACTTCCCCTTTTTTCCCCTCAATGAACCTCTGTAGAAACCTGAAGCGTTGCGTTTGGGTCCGTTCTGTCCATAATCGTCACATTGGTTGCAACCTACAGCATACTTGTTTTAATGGCTGCTGGGTTTGGTAATTTGGCTTGAGACAGCGATCAGCTGGCTTTAAGTCAAATGAACTGTTATGTTTTTATTACCTTAGAATTAGCCATTTCTATCTACATACACCTCGGGTCCCCTTACACAGACATCGCCATGTTGCGCAGCCATGTTTCTACAGTATCCCAAATGGACAAACTGCTCTACTGAGTTTGTTCTGTCACTACCTTGAAGTAGTAGTAGTCCTCTGATTGTTAGAAGTAAGAAGAGAAGTAAAATTTGTACAAATGGAGGCCCACATACTTTTTCTATAGCACAAGAGCTGACCATATGTTGACAGTTTTCACAGCCTTTTTGTCGAAGTTGAAGTAAATTTTGGTACAGGAGTTTCCCAGTTGTGAACGTCATACACGTAGAAACATGGCGGACAACATGGTTGATAGAAACATTTGATTTGTGCAAAATCCCATATTGCATAAACATATTTTGCTAACATGTTAATGCTAATTTGTCTTTATAATATGGTTATAACGGTTAGTTTGCTGTCCATGTAGAGTGACCTAATGCGAATCCAACATCTTTATAGTAGCATCCATGTTGATTCCACATTCCGGCTTAAGAGCATATGATCACAGAAGTCGGAAGAACGACTTCGCATCTTGGGAAATGGGACCATCTGAATAGCACGTGAATGCACCGTGAGCCATTGTTTGCAATTCACAACCTTTGCTACTAGATGCCACTAAAACTTAAACACTGAACCCTTATAGAGAGTTTGCTGTTACCAGGTTACCTGTCCCACATCTTCTGTTTAAGTCCTGTTTAAGTTTTGCCTGCATCCCTCACTGTAAAAAAAAAAAAACGTAAAATTATGGTAAAAAGTCTGGCAGCAAAGTTGCCAACCACATACTGTCAAATTACAGTAAAAAAACCTTAAATTATTTTACAGAAAAAATTTGTTTTTGAAAAAGGATATTTACCGTAAACATTTTCTGTATTTTTACAGTCAAACTGCTGTTAAAAGAAAAAAAATCTCATTAAAAAATTCTCTGTTGAATGTTAAACGAATGTATAAATCTGTATAAAAACCTAAAAATATTGCAGAAATACCTTAAAATTACATAATTAAAAAGAAGACTGCTGTTTTAATACAGTATTATTTGGTATATTTTTAAGATAATCCAATCTATCTACAAGAACTCCTTGTCAAAGTAAAGACTTTTCTATGTAAAGCAAACAGAAAATGTTGTAAATTTACCTTCATTATTTTTATTGTTATTGTATTTTTATTTATTGTTATTGTATTTTTATGTTATTGCTTTATATAAACATTATTTGACAGTAATTACAGACATATCTCCAATAAATTTACAAGCTTTTACCATTAATGTATGTGGGTTTACTTTATATAAACATTATTTGACAGTAATTACAAGCAACTCTCCAATATTTCTACATATTTTTACCATTTAAATACGAGGGGTTACTTTATATAAACATTATTTGACAGTAATTACAGACACATCTCCAATATTTCTACATATTTTTAGCATTTAAATACGGGGGGTTACTTTATGTAAACATTATTTGACAATAATTACAAGCAGCTCTCCAATATTTCTACATATTTGTACCTTTAATGTATGGGCCTTTACCTTATAAAAACATTTTTATTACAGTAATTACAACCAACTTCCCAATATATCTACATACGTTTACCTTTAATATATGGGGGTTACCTTATATAACCAATACTTGACAGTAACTACAAACACATCTCCAATAACTTTACATGCTTTTACTATTAATGTATGAGGGTTTACTTTATATAAACATTGTTTTATATTAATTAAAATCAACTTTACAATTTATCAACATGACATTTACTCATTAATGTATATACTATACTTAATGTACTCATATAGTTATAGTATACACTTTATATAGATATTAATAGACAGTAATTACAAGCAATTCTCCAATATATGTAAAAATACACATTTATTTTATGTAAACAATATTTGATAGCAATTGCAAGCAACTGTCCAATACATGTACAGACCTTTTACATTACTGCATGGGGTTTACTTTATATAAACACTGTTTGACAGTAATAATAAGCAACTCCGATATATACAGACCTTTCTTGTAAGTGCATGGGACTTACCTTATATGAACATAATTTAACAGTAATAACAAGGAACTCCAATACATCTACAGACTGTTCTCATTTTTTGACAGTACTTACAAGCAACATTCCAGTTTATGTGCACACGTTCCCTATTAGTATATGGTGTTTTGACTGTACAAAAACCAGAAGGTCTATGTTAAAGCATTTGCATCAACAACTTTTTCACTAAATACATACATTTTTCTGACATTTTACAACAATGTCCCATCCAAATACAAATCATTATTTGTTTTTTCTGTTTTAAAACCAAAACAGAAAACAAAGCAGTTGTGTTTTGTTCTATATAGGACCGGTGTTGCATCCCTACTGGTTTTCAAGCTAACTGGCTGCTGTACACATGCCGCTGTTGTCTGCGTCAGGCTTCATCCAAAAGGGAACAATCACCGACCTTCCACAGTGCACCAGGTTGCTCCTGCGACCTCCTCTCCCTCACCCTCTCCGGTAAACCCGAGACTAACCCTGTTGTCCTGGGGACGATAGAAAATATGTTTGGGACGAAGAATAATATTCTGTAGGACGCCTCTAGGACGAAAGGGATTGTGGAGGCTTATGTGTTTATTTATTAAAATTACTTAGCAAATGACAAACTGAACCGACCGAGCGCTGACGACAACAGAGGTCGTCTTCTCACGCTGTTACTACAGTCACGCCGGACTCACACAGGAGGCTGGCTGCTCACCTGTTCCTGCGGTACAGATCCATTATTCTCTCAGGCTTGCTGACCTCTCAATCACGCTGTGTAGGTTAGTTTTAAGCGCCACACATGAATCTTCTCACGCAGTGAAAAAAAAAATCTATATTCTGATAACGTCGACTAGCGGCGATAATCAA
>NW_025743157.1:0-2909 GCF_021292245.1 Micropterus dolomieu | reverse complement strand
TCGCGAAGAAAATAAAGGTCAGGTCGAAACAGTGTATAAAGGCTGAACGACAATTACCCAAACATTTTAATCCATGTATGATTTGTTAATATACAGTTCGATAAATTAACTAATAACCAGGGCTCGAGACTAACCCTGTTGTCCTGGGGACGATAGAAAATATGTTTGGGACGAAGAATAATATTCTGTAGGACGCCTCTAGGACGAAAGGGATTGTGGAGGCTTATGTGTTTATTTATTAAAATTACTTAGCAAATGACAAACTGAACCGACCGAGCGCTGACGACAACAGAGGTCGTCTTCTCACGCTGTTACTACAGTCACGCCGGACTCACACAGGAGGCTGGCTGCTCACCTGTTCCTGCGGTACAGATCCATTATTCTCTCAGGCTTGCTGACCTCTCAATCACGCTGTGTAGGTTAGTTTTAAGCGCCACACATGAATCTTCTCACGCAGTGAAAAAAAAAATCTATATTCTGATAACGTCGACTAGCGGCGATAATCAACTCCACCCAGTTGATGCAACTCGGCATACGGCGTGATCGTAAAATAACCTGTGTGCGCTGAGACGCAGCCAGGAGACTCGCTGGTAGAGTTTTGCATTATAAACACCTGAAGCACAATCTGGCTCTGTTTGGGAGCTGCGGAAGTTAACAAGAGGATTTTTGCCGAGATGTCTGCCTGATTGGCAGTGTTAGTTTCGTTTTTTAGGCTACCTCCGATGAAGTGCAGTGCACTTGTCTCATTCAGAAGGCTACAGTCTAAAGGGAAGCACAGCAGAGTACCTATTGGTCAGGTAGACTTAAATATTATGAATTCCTATTAAATAATGATGTTAATCTCATAATACAATTTTTTTCTGGACATATAAGAGACGGAAGCTAGTCTGGAGCCCTGACTAATAACAATTCATAGTTGTCAGTACCATTGGATGTACTGACAACTACTGAATCACTGAATTCATTTGATACTGAAGAAATCTTAAAAACCAGAGAATTCTCGGGCAACTTCTGAGGCGTTTCTGTCCCAGTTTCTAGTGAGTTACAAACTGAATGTGTTGATGTTCAATCTCATCTTAATTATCCTACATTTAATCAGGCACCGCCACTGCCTAAGTGTATCTGCTGCAGGTTTATTAAGTGTAACACAAAAAGCTACACTAATCGGACACATTAATTATCAAAATAAATATTTTTCCGTTTTGGTTTTAAAACAACAAAAAACGATCAATAACCAAAGAACAAACCATAAATGAATTGTGATATCATCTGATATAATGTTTGAAGCTTTTCCAAAAACAATAAATTAAGAAAGATTTTATAGACACTATGAAATAAGTGTTGTGGGGTTTTTCTTTTTCTACAAAATTAGTTTCACATTCATTGTCTATTAACAAGCGGCTCCAGATTTTACACCTGATAACATCACAGTTTGAGTCTTCTCTGGTTTGTGGCTTTGGGGGAGAGTTGCTTATGCTCATAACAAAATAACGATAAATGCTCAAGAAGTTCTGCTAAGTGAGGGAGGATCTGATGTGGGAGAGATAGCGGCAGCACGGGTGTGTCTGTCTGTGTGTGTGTGAGAGAGAGAAAAAAAAGAGAGAGCACTCCGTTTATTTATTCTCATAGCTAGG
Source organism: Micropterus dolomieu (assembly GCF_021292245.1). Taxonomy (NCBI): domain Eukaryota; kingdom Metazoa; phylum Chordata; class Actinopteri; order Centrarchiformes; family Centrarchidae; genus Micropterus; species Micropterus dolomieu. Next base: position 1,275 of record NW_025743157.1, on the reverse strand, counting down.
CTAACTAAAGGCTCGTGCAGACTATACGACTTTCAGCGTTGGCCGTGCTGTTCAGACTACACAACTTGCCGTCTTGTGACGGGAGTTTTGAAGTCGTTGTGGCGTTCACACTACGTGACTGACGTGAAACCACGTTTTGTCAACAAAACACACGTGAAATGTGAAACAGGAAATGACGCAAACCTACAAAACAGCTGTTGTTTGTTATTATAAAGATAGCAATTATAAAGACAAAGAATCTGGGTGAAAGGATGGATTAGCACACACAGGTAGCAGGAAACGTCTGAGCTAAAGAGAGAGCTGGAGGGGAGTAAAAATTGTTTTGCGGTGAAAAAGTAGCTGCCTGCTCTGCAGCTGCCTGTTCTTTTTGGCTGGATGTGGATTTCGAGACGGCCGACTCCTCCAGATATTTGGCATGTTAGATATCTGGCTGGCATTGGCGGTGTGTCAGAAATGTGTTGGGGAGTCGTTTTTATGCATCGAGTAGTTCACACATAACGACTGGCGACCACCGATCGTTCGCTGATTTACCCCTGATTACAGCCTGATGGTCGCAGAGCTCGCTAACCGGCAAATCAGGCTTATCATCGTATAGTGTGAACTAGGCTGAAGTGATTATAACAAAAACTTTGTTATGGCAAGGCTAGCAGACCCAAGTGCAGGTCTAAGAAAGTGAGAAGTTCGATAAAAGAGGAATAGGCTATTTATTAGGTTAAAAGGATCATATATTGCAGGTGAAGAGCGAGGCAGAGTGAAAATAGATGCACGCTGAACCGGGTTGGTGGCTGCTGTACAAAGCAGGGGGAACTGTAGCTGAGAGTCCGAGCAGGGTCAGAGCAGAATCCAGGAAACATTTTAAAATGTAAGAAATTTGACTGTTTTGATCTGTAATGAAATTAAGCAATTGTAAAATTAATAAAGGCCATAACTTTCACACTACTGCTGTCATCACTCAGTTTAAAGTGCTCCGTCACAGCTGGCAGCTTCATTTTGTTTTCCCTTTGATGTGGACTGGAGCGTTATGTTCACTGCTGTCAGCTGAGGTCAGGCATGCGAAAAAACGAGCCAACCCGCGGGAGGAGCGTGTGAGGCCGGCCAGCCGCCTGCTCACAGAGCCCTCTACTCCCGCCGTCACACAGACCGCTGCAGCAACAACGGCAGAGGAAAACACAGCTGAAAGGTTTTCATACCGCTTATCTGTCTTTACATTCTGAGCAATGTTGAAACGTTTTAACTTAAATAAAGAGACAGCTGTTTGTGGGTCGCTGGTTTGTG
>NW_025743156.1:1153-2996 GCF_021292245.1 Micropterus dolomieu | reverse complement strand
GTGGGGAAGGCGTACATGGCAGCGGGCCAGGCAGGTGCGAGCTTGCACACCATGGCGGTGCTTCAAGCCTACCAAGCCGACCTGCTACAGGAGATGGTTCAGAGGGGGGGTCCCTCTGAGGAAGATCTGGCGGAGCTTCGCAGAACTACGGAGCGTTAGACGCAGGGCGAAGCGTTCCGCCAGTACCTCCCTCGCCGGTCTGGGCCCAAGGCAGCTGAGGCTGCCAGGCGTAGGTCCCTTCCCTCTACGAGCTCCTATGGAGAGGAGAGGAAGCAGAGTGTCGCTTCTCGGGGGCCCCCCCGAGGAGCTGGGGCAGCGAGACGGCGCTCTCACCCTCAGCCTTCTGAGAGACGTGATCTGAGGACCGTCATCCAGTCCCGACGGAGCTCAGGGAAGAACGGGGTAGGGGAGTCTTTCTCCCCTCCCGCACCCCCCCCCCGGAGGCCGATCGAGGTCCCCTCCGCCGTGGCAACGGGTGATGTTATCCAGCCGTTTACACGTTCAGGATGCACCTGCCACCATCGAGTCCACGCCGTACTGCCTGCCCCGAGGGTCTGCAGTCAGGCGGCATTCAGACTCACTCACCGTGGATCTTCGGCGGCTCTCCCCTGCCGTTCTGGGGCTTCAGGGGTCCACCAGAAGATCACACGAGACACCGACCACCAGCCCCGCGGGGCTGGTTCCGTTGGCAGACTTTGCAGAGGCTTGGCGGAGCCTGACGAACATTTCTCCGTTCAAGATGCTCATCATCCCGGCCATCGTGACACACATCCAATCCGAGGATTGGTTCGTCACGATAGATCTAAAGGACGCCTATTTCCACGTCTCCATCCGTCCTTCTCACAGGAAGTTCCTGAGGTTCGCCTTCGGGGGTGTGGCTTACCAGTATCGGGTTCTTCCATTCGGCCTGGCACTTTCCCCTCGCACATTCACCAAGTGTATGGATGCAGCACTGGCCCCGCTGAGGCTCCAGGGCATCCGGATTTCAACTACATCAACGACTGGCTCATCCTAGCCCAGTCTCGAGAGTTGGCGGTTTGGCATCGAGATGTCGTTCTGGCTCATCTGCGGCGTTTAGGGCTGAGGCTCAACGCAAAGAAGAGTGTGCTGGCGCCCACCCAACGGACTACGTTCCTAGGGGTAGTATGGGATTCGACAACGATGCGGGCACAGTTGTCTCCGGCACGTGTCGACACCATATTGGCTGCCGTGAAAGGGGTGAAGTTAGGCCACGCCATCACTATAAAGCACTTTCAACGAGTGTTGGGTCTCCTGGCGGCTGCGTCCAGCGTAATACCATCTGGACTGCTGCACATGAGACCCCTGCAGTGGTGGCTAAGGACCAAGGGTTTTTCCCCGAGGGGAAATCCTCTCCGTCTGATTTGGATTACGCGCAAGTGTCTTCGTTCCCTATCAGTTTGGTAGGAAACTTGGTTCCTGTCCCAGGGGCCCGTGCTGGGAGGGTCTTGTCGCCGGCTGGTCATTTCGACAGACGCCTCCCTCACGGGCTGGGGCGCAGTCATGGACGGCCGCTTTGCAAGGGGATCCTGGCAGGTGCATCAATCCGAGTGGCATATCAACTCGAGATGTTGGCGGTGTGCCAGGAGTCTGGAGTTTGCCCCGGGGAATATTAGGGCTATCCTGCACCCTCGTCCAGGATACATCCCTAAAGTGCCTTCTTGTGCGGCAGGGTCCACAGTGCTGCAGACATTTCATCCTCCACCTCATGTGACGGCGGAGGACGGGAGACTTCATCTGCTCTGCCCTGTCAGAGCACTGAGTATTTACACTCTGAGGTCCTCCCGTTGGAGGAAGGCTGACCAGCTGCTAGTGTGTTTTGGGT
>NW_025743156.1:0-1133 GCF_021292245.1 Micropterus dolomieu | reverse complement strand
CCCCTGAGGGGGCACAGTACCTAGAGGCGGGTCTAACAGCCGGAGCAGTCGAGACCCTCCTGAGCTCCAGGGCCCCGTCCACACGGAGGATGTACGGCCTGAAGTGGAGTGTTTTCTCCACTTGGTGTAGGGAGCGGTCGGTGGACCCTGTTACCTGCCCGGTGGTTCAAGTACTTGAGTTCCTCCAGGACCGGTTCTCTGCTGGTCTTTCCCCTTCCACCCTCAAGGTGTACGTGGCAGCTATTTTCCACACCCCTCTGAGGGAGGGGTCCTTGGGGAAACTTCCCTTGGTTGTACGTTTCCTCTGTGGTGCCCGGAGGATGAGACCTGCGACTCGGTCCAAGGTTCCCACTTGGGATCTGGCAGTGTTTCTTGGGGCGTTGGCTGAGGCCCCCTTCAAACCCCTGGAGTCAGCTGAGGCTAAGCACTTGACCCTCAAGATGGCCTTTCTCCTTGCTATCACCTCTCTCCAAGCGCTTTCGGTTTCCCCGCAAAGCCTGGAGTTTGCCCCGGGGAATATTAGGGCTATCCTGCACCCTCGTTCAGGATACATCCCTAAAGTGCCTTCTTGTGCGGCAGGGTCCACAGTGCTGCAGACATTTCATCCTCCACCTCATGTGACGGCGGAGGACGGGAGACTTCATCTGCTCTGCCCTGTCAGAGCACTGAGTATATATACACTCTGAGGTCCTCCCGTTGGAGGAAGGCTGACCAGCTGCTAGTGTGTTTTGGGTCTCCCAGGGCCGGGCTCCCTGCATCCAAACATACTATTAGCAACTGGATTGTTCAGACTATTTCCCTGGCCTATCAGGTGCGCGGTTTGCCTTCACCTGTGGCTGTGAGGGCTCATTCTACCAGAGGCATGGCGGAGCCCTCCTTTCCGGGGCCTCTTTGCAGGATGTTTGTTTAGCGGCTGGCTGGGCCACTCCGCACACATTCATTCGGTTTTACAGTCTTGACCTTCCTTCGGCACCTGGCACTCGTGCGCTCTCCTCTTAGTCACTTTTTTGCACACAGGGGCAGGCAGGGTTTTCGGCACGGTTTAGTGGGTATCTCGTTCCCATAGTGTCGTAACCGACGCAGTTCGAGTTCCCTCGAAGGGGAACGTCTCGGGTTACGTATGTAACCCTGGT
>NW_025743155.1:229-6099 GCF_021292245.1 Micropterus dolomieu | reverse complement strand
CAAGTCCTGCTGGAAAATGAAGTCAGCATCTCCATTAAGCTCGTCTGCTGAAGGAAGCATAAAGTGCTCTAAAATGTCCTGGTAGACGGCTGCGCTGACTCTGGACTTCATAAAGCACAGTGTACCAACACCAGCAGATGACATGGCTCCCCAAATCAACACAGACTGTGGAAACTTCACGCTGGACTTCAAGCATCTTGGATTGTGTGCCTCTCCATTCTTCCTCCAGACTCTGGGACCTTGGTTTCCAAATGAGATGCAAAATGTGCTCTCATCAGAAAAGAGGACTTTGGACCACTGAGAAACAGACCAGTTCTTTTTTTCTTTAGCTCAGGTAAGACGCTTCTGACGTTGTTTGTTGTTCAGGAGCGGCTTGACAAGAGGAGTACGACATTTGAAGTCCATGTCCAGGTCCCGTCTGTGTGTGGTGGCTCTTGATGCAGTAACTCCAGCCTCAGTCCACTCCTTGTGAAGCTCCCCTGCACATTTGAATGGCCTTTTCCTGACAATCCTCTCCAGGCTACGGTCATCCCTGCTGTTTGTGCACCTTTTTCTTCCACACTTTTCCCTTCCACTTAACTTTCTATTAATGTGCCTTGATGTTACGAGGTGTGGTGTGTGGACAGAGAGGACCCAAATGCTGCACTCAGAGGGAAGGAGGTTTATTGAGGGACGTACAGGCACGGGGAACCAAGGAGACAGGGGGCCAGGGAACATAGGGGCCGAGGAAGCGAGGAGAGGTGGGGGAACAGGGAGGACACCGTGAGGGAAGTCCAGAGAGGAGTGGGCCAGTGGACGAGCCCAGCCGAACGGAGGACGAGGTTGAGTGTACCTGGGAGGGAAACAGACAGAGAGACAAGGTTAGGGAAGACAATGACAAGGCACAGGGTAGGTGTGAAAAAAAAAAAGAAACATGGAAGCTTGAACACGGAAGTGGCACCAGGTATGGCGCAACGACGATCAAGCGAGGATGGTGTGGAGAACCGGGGTTGAAATACAGGCTGGGATGAGGTTGATTACTGGCAGGTGTGGCAGGCTGACGAGGTGGCTGATGAGGTGCAGGTGCAGGTAGTTGGCTGGGCTCAGGAGCAGAGGGAGAGAGAGAGAGAGAGCACACAGGGGAGAAAACACAGGGAAGCAGGCGGAGAACAGAAAACCAAGGAAAACAGCAGAAAACTGATAAAAAGGAGAAAAAACCAGGACACTCACCGTCAGCCGGGCTGCCACCACAACAGGGCCCCCTCCTCAATGGACGCCTCCCGGCGGCCTTCCCATTGGACGAGACGGGGCTTGGCAGACGAACACGGGGGGGAGGAAGTCGCACTGGGGTCCGGCTGATGGGGGTCCAGGGTCAAAACCAAACAGGGAATTCAGGGAGGGCTTCAGGACAGGGAAGGGTTAGGGGAACGTGCAGGGTGTGTTACAGGGAGTGATTTTGTTGATTCTGATACTAGTCACAACAGGTATAGTGTGGACATCAGTAGTGCCAAGTAATGGGGCAGTACAGCCTCCTGGCCACTGTGGGGAGCTATTATTCCTCACAGTCAGGAGTTAACTGGGTGTCGAGGAGCTGCACCTTTTAACTCCCCTCCAGCTCTCTCTGCTACCTGCCTGTGCTAATCCATCCTTTCACCCAGATTCTTTGTCTTTACAATAACAAACAGCTGTTTCATGTGCAGGATCGCTCATTTCCCGCTTCAAATTTCACATGTGTTTTCTTGATAAAACGTGGTTTGGAGACCTGCGTCAGGTGACACAGCCGCTGTCAGCTCTTGTAGTGTTTGTCCCTGTCACCGATCAGTAAAGTAGTGTGAACGCCACAACGACTTCAAGACTGCCGTCAAGTTGTGTGAACAGCTGAAAGTCGTGTAGTCTGCACGAGCCTTTAGTATAACTTGTACTCGGGTGATGTTTGTGTTTGTAAAGCAGCTGTCTGGTTGTTGGTCTGATGTTTGTTGTATGACACACTGAATTTCCGAAAGGACTAATAAATATATATCACATAAACATGCACAGCTGATCCTGTTACAGGGGGGGCGCCATCGCAAAAGAAAAGTACTTCTTAAACGACGCATCGATGAATCGTTGAAATAATCTATAGATGTTTCGAATACTAAAATAATCATTAGCTGCAGCCGTACCCTGAACGCACCATCAGTTACTGTCTGTGTAACAGAGTTAAAAATGCACTTTAATGATTCTTATTTTCAAATTTGCATCTGTGGAATTTATTTATCATTTAATGTTTTTATTGAATAATTGTGAATTTTATCTCATTGAGTTATTTTTCATTTATCTTTATTTTTGCTAATGTTCCCTGTGGAAATGATCCTAGCTGCACACTATCCCTTCTGTACCTCCTAATCTTCCGTAGTGCTCCGTTTCCCTCAGTCTCGTTTTGCACTGCGAAGGCTAAGTTGTGTGGAAAAGTGCTGCTGGGCTAACGTATTGTTTACTTTGGAAAGTGAACCATTTACGTTATAACTTTCAACACATGTTGTCTGATGTCAATACAGTGATTTACGTAGCAGTTTTGTGTTAGTTCGACCGTTAAAATAAGTTTTAGCAATGCTTTGATTTTAACTTTCTAGCCGCCATTTTTACCTCAGCATGCGGGCCATGTCATGTGACCAATGTAGCTCGTCGGAGATGTCAGCGTCTCTTTCCTTGAGTAAACGCTGTATTTTTGTGTGTTTGGGAAGCAGATGTGCAGTAAGAGGAAGCCAGAAGGCCATTAATATGTGCATTGTGTTCTACAGGAGCCAATAAATTGTGAAAAAGAAGTCATCTCATGGGTCGTCCCTCACATGCCCCAACCACACCCAGAAGTCCGCTGTTTTGAAAAAGAACAAATGGTGTGTCTCCGCCTCCCTGATGGAAAGATGACCACAGACCCAACAGAGATGAGGAAACATAAAGGATTAGTAACTCTAGATCATCTTTGTATGAACTTGTAAATGTACTTAGTTACACTCCACCACTGGAAGTATTTAAATTCATGTGCAAAAATATCAGTCTGTTCAGTAGATGTTGAGATTTCTTTGAATTAAAAACAAAAGAAACAGAAACACAGACTGACCTCATGATGGCGCTCTGGAGTCAACAGCCAGCAGAGAGCTCTCTCTGTCTCTCACAGTATAGCTTTGTCCCTAACTCTTAACCATCACAACTAAATGACCCAAACCTTCATTGAACTTGAATCTTATTTAATCTTCACCCTAAAACACTCTTTTAAAGGTCTGTCCCAAAGTGAGGAACAGACAAAACGTCCTCACTCCCAAGGTCTCAAACTCTAATTGGTCCTGAAAATTATAATTACAGACACACAGAACGGGAGAAAGTCAATAATTATTTCAATAATCTTCAGGCTGTTCTTTGTTCAGCATGTTTGGAGATTTAAAATGTGTCTGTGGACGAACTGAACCTGGAAACTGTGGTCATGTTTGTCCTCACAACATAACATAAAACCATGAAACATTAAATACAAACAATACAAACTCAATGCTGCTCACTTCAAAAGGTTTCCTGTCCAACACAGAATCACACCTCCTAAGATAGGATGTTTCATTTGGTACATTTAACCATCAGTTAGGCTGCTCATAGGAAGTAACAACAACATAGATACTGTTGAAAAAACAAAAAGGATTAAAATGCTGACACAATATAATAACAAAATCAATATACAAGTAGAGAAAGTTGAGCGTAAAGAGTAAAATGTATTCAGACATAAATATATAGAGTTTCCTGGGATGGGTGCTTTAATCTTGTTTATATTTGTTAAATAGATGCTCTGTTTTTTCTACAGGTGCATCTAAACATTTGAATGTCATGGAAAAGGTTTTTTTTTCAATTCAAAAGTTTTAATCTCGATGATCACAGTTTACAGCTCGTGGAAATCAAAACTCCAGTAGCTCAAAACTATTTACAGGTTAAATTAAAATTTAGAATAGAGAAAAGTCGACCTGAGAAGAGCTCTAATCAGCTAATTAACTCAAAACACCTGCAAATGTTTCCTGATCCTTTAATCTCTCAATCTGGTTGAGAGATTAAATCTGGATCTGGAAGAGTGAATGATTTACATACCGAATTGAATAATGGTGGTCACGCTGCACGCTGGTGAACCTGGAGAAGCAAACTGATGAAGTAAATTGATCTAAAATTGTCATTTATTGATGTTCAACTGGATCAAACATGCCGCCTAAGAGAACAGATCCACAAGTGGAAGTAAACCATGAGTTGGAAGAAATTAAGAGATCGCTAAATTTTATGTCTAAAGACATTTTCACCCTGACGCAGCAGCAAGCTAAGATAGTGACGCTGTTGGATGAAGTGAAAAATCTAAAAGTACTTCTTTCGGAGAAGGATGAGGTCATAAATGGGCTAGAGAAAAGAATTGATGACCTAGAACAGCATACGAAGTAATTATTAATGGATTGGAAACAAAGCACCGAAGTTATGCCCGAGTAGCTGCAGCTGGCACTGGATGCGCTATGGAGGGGGAAAACGCACCGGTAGAGGAGCTGCCAACATTGGAGCAACAAGTGGAATCTTTTCTTGCAAAAAAGGACATCATCATTGACACGAAGGATATATCGGCTTGTCACCTGCTTCCCAGTAAGCAAAAGACTGCCATTCCGGCGATAGTCATTCGCTTTGCGAACAGAAAGCGCAAGGATGACTTACTGCGACAAGCACGCAAGCTAAGGGGAAGTGGAGTGTACATCAACGAACACCTTACCAGAAAGAATGCAGATATTGCAAGACAAGCGAGGAGTTTGTGGAAACAAAAGAAGATACAGGCGACATGGACCAGAAATGGTCGTGTTTTTGTTCGTACAAATGGGTTGCCAGAAGAATCAAAGGTGATCACGGTAAGGGAAACAAAAGACTTGGACCAGTTTAAGTAACTTTAATTGAAAACTGTATGAGATACCTATCCAATGTCGTCGATCAGACTACTCTTCAGGATAAGAAGATTACAATTGTCTTTGAAAAAATGGGTGATTTACTTCTTTTGTTGTTGGACATGAGGACTATTGTACGGACTTGTAGAGTATTTAGTTTAGTTTATGTTTGTTTTAGTTACATTAGTCTATTTTTTTAGAAATGGCATTATGTAATATTGATGATGACAATATATTACAGCTAGGTGTTGAGATAGATGATATAAATTATAGTAAGTATGACGTTGAAAGAGATATTGATCCGGACAAATATTTGTGTAGTCAGCTAAATTGTCACTATTATACGGAAGAACAGTTCAAGAGAGCAGTGAATATGAAACATGCCTTTTCTGTAATACATTTAAATAGTAGAAGTTTGTGGAGTAACTTTTCAAAAATTAAAGATTATTTGAACCTGTTTCCAAAATTTAGTGTTGTAGCTGTTTCTGAAACATGGTTGGACAAAGATAAATTAGCAGAGGTAGAATTAGAGGGTTATCAAATGTATGTAATGAATAGAAAAGATAGGAGAGGAGGTGGAGTTCAATCACTATTGAAAATATATTAGAGTGTGTTACTGTTGAGATTCGTATGGAAAAACAAAAGAATATAATTGTTTGTTGTGTGTTGTGTTATCTGGTTCATCATTGGGTTTTTTTAATGAATTTGTAGGGAACATGTTCAATTCAAATGGAAATAAGACAAATATTGTCTGTGGTGACTTTAATGTTGACCTGCTTAATCCAGGGGGACATAAGAAGACCACAGAATTTATTAATGCCTTTTATAATAGTACATTATTTCCAGTAATAGCAAAGCCAACAAGAATAACAACAGTATCAGCAACATTAATTGATAATATATTTTCAAATGACGTTGGCAAAATTGATGGAGGTATTCTAATAACCGATATTAGTGACCACCTGC
>NW_025743155.1:0-209 GCF_021292245.1 Micropterus dolomieu | reverse complement strand
TATATATATATATATATATATATATATATATATATATATATATATATATATATATATATAAACACCTGGTTCATCATTGGGTATTTTTAATGAATTTGTAGGGAACATGTTCAATTCAAATGGAAATAAGACAAATATTGTCTGTGGTGACTTTAATGTTGACCTGCTTAATCCAGGGGGACATAAGAAGACCACAGAATTTATTAATG
>NW_025743154.1:11161-12580 GCF_021292245.1 Micropterus dolomieu | reverse complement strand
TGAAAAGGTGGTGGTTTGGTTAGGTTTATGAAAAGGTGGTGGATTGGTTGGGTTTATGAAAAGGTGGTGGTTTGGTTAGGTTTATGAAAAGGTGGTGGATTGGTTAGGTTTATGAAAAGGTGGTGGTTTGGTTAGGTTTATGAAAAGGTGGTGGACTGGTTAGGTTTATGAAAAGGTGGTGGACTGGTTAGGTTTATGAAAAGGTGGTGGACTGGTTAGGTTTATGAAAAGGTGGTGGTTTGGTTAGGTTTATGAAAAGGTGGTGGATTGGTTAGGTTTATGAAAAGGTGGTGGTTTGGTTAGGTTTATGAAAAGGTGGTGGATTGGTTAGGTTTATGAAAAGGTGGACTGGTTAGGTTTATGAAAAGGTGGTGGATTGGTTAGGTTTATGAAAAGGTGGTGGTTTGGTTAGGGAAAAGGTAGTGGTTTGGTTAAGTTTATGAAAAGGTGGTGGATTGGGTTAAATTAAGTACATTACATGATGTAAGACCGTAACTTTATTTAACTTAAAACTCTAAACAAGTCTTCCCTGACTTGGTTTCACACCAGATTTGAACCCAGGTCTCAGTGATGAAAGTCTTGTGTCTGTTTGACCCGTCTTTCCACCTCATGATGTGGACTTTGTCGCTCTTTGTACTATGTCACCTGACCTCCTCTTTAGCTCCTTCATAATTACCACGGCAACTAGAGGTCGCCGCCCAGCAGAAGACTGGTCGTAATGAGCTGCTCAGTCGACCTGTTCGGACGGTTCTCTGGTGACGACGGCTGCATGCCAGCTCCGCCTAAAGCAACAGCCAATCACATCACTCTGCCCTGTTTGTCTTGATTAACAGATAACGACTTTATTTATTTCATGTTTATAGTTTTGTTCCTGAAGGAAAAATTTTCTTTTTTCATTCTCTCTCTTGGAAAAATGATCAGTCAACGTCCAACATCACTTTACGTAGACGATAGACAAGTTTATATCTCAGAACATCCACTGAGAATCCACAGCACCTAGACCAATCTGAGAAGGTGTTTCTCTAATCGTTAACACGACTCTTAAAACTCCTGAACCTCGTTAACAGATACTGAAACCAGGTGTTGGCAATTCTTCTTCTGCTGTGACAGGTGGAGAAGCTTCAGTCCCCCAGGCCTATAGACGACACGACGTCTACAACCAACAGAACCAGATCCACCAGACCCGGACCTGGACTCAGCAGCCAATCAGCTGTGCCGGACCCAGATCAAGAGGCATGGCCTAAAGCCTCATCCTATCACGTGAGAGGACCAGTGAACCAGGTGTACTCTGAGATCCTGCTGAGTCGCTTGTGTCCCAAAACCAGAAACTAAACACCTGAGAGTGTGTGTGTGAGAGACTCACCTGTCTCATCCACCTGCAGCAGGCTCTCGTGGTGGGGGGGGGGGGGGGGGACGGAT
>NW_025743154.1:9284-11141 GCF_021292245.1 Micropterus dolomieu | reverse complement strand
GGGGGGGGGGGGGGGGGGGGGGAGACAGATGAATAAAACAGTCAAAAGAAATCTCGAGGGATAAAAAAGACTGAAAGCTGAACATTTTCCTGTTTTTCTTCAGGACTCAGGTGACTGTACACCTGACTGCTTTATCTTCAGCATAAAACGGGCTCTTAAAGTGACACAGCATAACGAAGATACTAACCTTCCAGTGTTTAAGGTCCAAGTCGAAAAGATTAAGTATCTGAAACTGTTTCTTTATGTAAAAGAAAAATATAATTTACAATTGTTTCTCCAAACCAACAAGAACTTCTTCTTTTCATTGTGAGACAGATTTCCATCTTTCCTCTAATCTGCTGCAAGTTACTGATGCAAAAACTTTCTATTGTGTACTAATTACTTTCCACTGTGTACTAATTACTTTCCACTGTGAACTAACTACATTCTGATATGTAGTAACTGGTTTATAAAGCGCACTAGGTAGTTTCAATCTTAACTAACTTATATAATGTGCAGCAATAAGTTTCTCTCTAATGTGCTCCTGTTTGTAGTTCACACCTGCTAGTTACCAAAGGCTACCAGCTGCTATGTACTGTGTAACAGTTAGTTTCTAATGCTAACAGTTAGTTTCTAATGCTAACTGTTAGTTTCTAATGCCAACTGTAGTTTCTAATGCTAACTGTTAGTTTCTAAAGCTAAATACTAATTTCTAATGCTAAATGCTAGTTGTTAATGCTAAACAGTTAGTTTCTGATGCTAAACAGTTAGTTTCTAATGCTGTTAGTTTCTAATGCTAAATGTTAGTTGTTAATGCTAAACAGTTAGTTTCTGATGCTAAACAGTTAGTTTCTAATGCTAAATGTTAGTTGTTAATGCTAAACAGTTAGCTTCTAATGCCAACGGTTAGTTTCTAATGCTAAATACTAATTTCTAATGCTAAATGCTAGTTGTTAATGCTAAACAGTTAGTTTCTAATGCTAACTGTTAGTTTCTAAAGCTAAATACTAATTTCTAATGCTAAATGCTAGTTGTTAATGCTAAACAGTTAGTTTCTAATGCTAAACAGTTAGTTTCTGATGCTAAACAGTTAGTTTCTAATGCTGTTAGTTTCTAATGCTAAATGTTAGTTGTTAATGCTAAACAGTTAGCTTCTAATGCTAACTGTTAGTTTCTAATGCTAAATGTTAGTTGTTAATGCTAAACAGTTAGCTTCTAATGCTAACCGTTAGTTGTTAATGCTAAACAGTTAGCTTCTAATGCTAACTGTTAGTATGTAATGCTAACTGTTAGTTTGTAATGCTAAATGTTAGTTGTTAATGCTAAAGAGTTAGCTTCTAATACTAACCGTTAGTTGTTAATGCTAAACAGTTAGTTTCTGATGCTAAACAGTTAGTTTCTAATGCTAAATGTTAGTTGTTAATGCTAAACAGTTAGCTTCTAATGCCAACGGTTAGTTTCTAATGCTAAATACTAATTTCTAATGCTAAATGCTAGTTGTTAATGCTAAACAGTTAGTTTCTAATGCTAACTGTTAGTTTCTAAAGCTAAATACTAATTTCTAATGCTAAATGCTAGTTGTTAATGCTAAACAGTTAGTTTCTAATGCTAAACAGTTAGTTTCTGATGCTAAACAGTTAGTTTCTAATGCTGTTAGTTTCTAATGCTAAATGTTAGTTGTTAATGCTAAACAGTTAGCTTCTAATGCTAACTGTTAGTTTCTAATGCTAAATGTTAGTTGTTAATGCTAAACAGTTAGCTTCTAATGCTAACCGTTAGTTTCTAATGCTAACCGTTAGTTGTTAATGCTAAACAGTTAGCTTCTAATGCTAACTGTTAGTATGTAATGCTAACTGTTAGTTTGTAATGCTAAATGTT
>NW_025743154.1:0-9264 GCF_021292245.1 Micropterus dolomieu | reverse complement strand
TAAATGTTAGTTGTTAATGCTAAACAGTTAGCTTCTAATGCCAACGGTTAGTTTCTAATGCTAAATGTTAGTTGTTAATGCTAAACAGTTAGCTTCTAATGCCAACGGTTAGTTTCTAATGCTAAATGTTAGTTGTTAATGCTAAACAGTTAGCTTCTATTGCTAACGGTTAATTTGTAATGCTAAACAGTTAGCTTCTAATGCTAACGGTTAGTTTGTAATGCTAAATGTTAGTTTGTAATGTTAACATTTATCTTCTAATGCTAACGAACCTCAGCTATTGTAGTGTTCATCAGCTGGTTTCTAATGTACACCAGCTAGTGTTTAATCTGCTCTAACTAATTTAGTGCTACTTTCTTATGTGTAGGGGAGACCGGGGGCAATTGTAACATATTTTACATTTTCCTTAATAACTCACAAACTACTTGAGATACACTCATCATCTTTTGTTTCAAGAAACACATATATGTGCACTAATTAATGATACAATTGATATATTTTCACTTATAAGAACAAGACTAAAATATTTAATTAAATGCAAGAAGTCAGAGTGCGGGGGCAATTGTAACACTGAAAAATAAGTCATATTAATCCACTGCATCTCAAGTAAAAGCCTAGGCTGCCTCAAAGTAATTACTTTACAGCTAATAATGTTACATAAGAGTTTTCAAATGGTTCGAATTATTTTAGGTGTCAGGCTCTCTCTGTTCTAACTTCATAAAATTGCTTTTTACAAGTGAACTAGTCATTCTCTTTGGTTTGCTGGGTCTTATACCATCAACTACTTTAAGTCCACTATACAGACAAACTGACAATGAGAGGAACTTTACTTTTGCAGACTTAGACAGTGAAAACTGTTCACAGAGCGCTGTGATCTGTTGTAGAAGCACTCAACAAGTGATGAACGTGCGGCGGGCTGAACGCTCCGCTGCTGAAAGCTTCCAGTGTGGGTTGACGCCGGGCTGAGGACGGGTCAAAACCGTGGCACACACAGGCCGCCTGTATGAGTCCGGGGCAACTGGTCTCTGATGCACACTAGCTAGTTAAGTGCTCACTAGTCAGCTTCTCTGTGCATGGTTAGAAATGAATCTCTCTTCTGATGGAACACTGAAATCAGTCTGTTGTTGTTCTTCTCTCTGTATATTTATGTTTTATACCTCAGTCGCTGACGTTATTGATAAATTCAAACCAAAGAGTCGGTGATAACTGTGTCATCATGTGAAATAAATGTCTTATTTGATGCTCTGCTTATATTTTCTATATTTTTCTACAGATGTATTTTGTGCCTTTATCTCTAAACATGTTTACATGCTGGAAAATAGAATATATTAATATTTATATATGACTGTAATGATTCTCTGATCTTTAATGAAATTGTTTTCCAAAAAGACACAAACGCAATTTCTCAATAACAAATCAACTGTGACGACATGAAATCTGTTTATTATTTGTCTTTATTTCACTCTTCTGTGTCTTTCTACAGTTTGATAAACCCAACAGTTTGATCACCGTTTACTTCCGCCAGGAGACCAAACGATTCATTTGAGTTTCTCTGGTTAAAATCTCACAAAAGTTAATCAGACGAGCTGGAAGGGAAAGGCATGTTTCCTCTGTGTGAATTGAATTTGTATATATTTGCTGATATTCTTTAATGTAAAAAAACAATAAAGGACTTGTTAAAGAAAGAATATTAATAATTAATTGTCGAGTATTAAATGTGTTGAACTTTTCTCCGGAAAAAGCTAAATTAGGTTAACTTAATTTGTTTATTGGTCAAACTGATTAAAAGGTGTTAAATATATATATTCTATATTTTCTTTGTAGACTGTAAGTGTTTTAATTTACATGCAACTTAAACTCAAATATCAAATTGAATGATCAAATGTAAATAATAGATAAATAAGCAGGTCATGCAGAATTCAGTCAGGACAGTTTGTTGCTGCTAAAGGCAGATTTTTCAACATCTAAAAGTGTTCAATGTACAAACATCTGAATGGAGTTTGGTGTGAAGTTTCAGGGGCAGTAATCCTTGTTTTATATACAGGGATTAACCTAACACCAACACCAAACTCCATTCAAAGATCAAGCAGTTTTGAGTTTTTAATTTTTTGCTTCTCTGACTTAAAGTATCTGGGAAAATCACGGATTAAATCTCAGATTAAATATATTCGGGAAACAGTTTTGTCTTTGTGATCCCTCCGTCAGCCCAATGAGCGTCCAGCTGTGACGTCAGCTGCTGAATATGAATCCCTTGCTCGTCCAATGAGGATCCTCCGGGACTCGGACTGTCCAGTCCAGAACACAAAGTGGACTGGAAGCTGAACAGAGTCCTGCAGGAGGGACTGCATCACATCATCCCAGTCGGAGCTGGACTCTCCTGTGATCCTGTTCCCCGAAGGATCATTACTGCACCGAGACCAGGATTAATGAATGTGCTCCTGGACCGGGTTTTGGTATGATGGGCAGACTGAGAGCGCAGCCCCGCGGCTCAGATAGATGAAGAGGTCATGGAGAGACGGAGCTGTGGAGTCCGACACGTGTGCACTCTGACTCTGCTGCTGGTCTCTGTGTGTCCGCTGTGCTGCAGAGCCTCCTGGATGTAAGTACGAGCCTGCTGCTCAAACCAAACCGAACTTCATTATAGAAACGGCCGATTTAAGCGTAAATTTGCTCTTGTATACCGCGCTTCTACCTTCAGGAATAACACTTGGGCCAAAAACAACATAGGCTACTAGTTTCTTACGCTGGATTCCTCTAGTCTTTTCTCTTAAAAACCCGCGGAAGTAAAAAAAACAAAAACAAAACTGAATAAGTTTAAAGCCTTTAGAGAAAACGTCGCTTCACAGAAGCAGCTGGAAAAGTCCGTGTTTGTTCATGTCTCCGGTTTTACTCAATAACTTTCGGATATTTAATTTAGCCAATTGGAGGCTTCCTGTGCTCAGACCTCTTAAATATGCCCTTCAAACAATCAACAAATGGTCCATAACAATTCAGAACGTAAGTGTGACTGAGTTCTTGTCATTAATTAAGTCAGTGTGAAGGTTGGCTCGTTTGGAGGGGCACCAGAGTCCCCGCTGGGCCCCGCGGAGCCAGCTGGATGCCCGAGCGTCCTCAGCGTCTGCTCATCAGATGCGAGCCGGTTTTACTCAATTAACCTCCAAGATCCAATAAAGCCAAATTCCATTTAAAAGTAAATGTGAGGCGCCTCTGTGTGTGTCATCAGGTGGGCCGCTCCAGATGGGCTTTAGGGCCGAATGGGTCCGCGCGATAATTCAATTAGGCTGTGAGATTTAATAAAACAAAAGTGATGTTTTTAATAAAAATATCACTTTTATAAATAAAATACCAACTTTTCATTTGGGAGCGTTGATCCACCCAGAGGACGACAGACTGAAAGCTGACAGGAGTCCGGCACAAACCGCCGTGTTCGGTGAGCCTGAGCTGACGTGCGCCGGCTGGTTAACCTAACTGGAGATCCGATAAGCCAAATTCCATTTTAGGCCAAACACAGCCTCAAATTAAATCACCACATCAGCTGGAGGCTTTAATGTCCTCCTCTGTTCCACAATCAGGATTCCCCTTAATAATAAAATCCAAGTGAGTCGGTGAAGCATGGATCTGGATCTAAATCTTATAGGACTGCAGACTTTAGGCGACCGTTTCCTCCTGAGACACCCGGGCGGCAGCACGCGCGAAGCCTTCATGAGGTTACAGATTTGAGAAAGAAAAATTCATTAAAAAACAACCAGTTAAGATGTTAATAAGTACAGGCCCGATCCCAGCAGGTAAAACAAATGAAATGTAAAGTAAGATTCTTCTCATCAAATGTCCTCCTGCTTCCTGACCAATAGCCTGCTGGATCCGATCCCTGCAGTCAGACTATTAACATTTTGCATTCTATTAAAATGATTTGCCATTTAAGGTTTACTTTAATACATTTAATTAAATTTATTATAATTTCATTATTTAAATGATTAATTTCTGAAATCTGCCTGATGTCTTATTGTTTATTTCACTGGCTGACAGAGAAATTTTAAAACCTGAATGTTTCGCACGGAGTTTGGTGCTTAACTAAGAGCCGGCGTTTCCCTGCAGGTGGTTGGGTGTGGCCCCGGCCGGAGTCCCGGAGAAGCTGGGCTGTGCTGCCCTCCCTCTCAGCCACAAGCAGCGGGACCTGTGCCGGAAGAAGCCGTTCCTGCTGCCCAGCATCCAGGACGGAGCCCGGCTCGCCATCGCGGAGTGTCAGAGCCAGTTCAGACACGAGAGGTGGAACTGCTCCACCAGGGAGGACCCGTCCGTGTTCGGATACGAGTCAACGAGCGGTGAGGAGGCTTCCCTGCTCCTGCCTCTCAGAGGGAGAGCTTTGTCATCACTTGATCGTTTGATGTGAAGATTTGCTTTTAATTATTTGAAAGTATTTTAATCACTTTGAGGTTTGGACAGAACAAACACTTTGGGCTCTGAGTAACTGGGACAACGTTTATCAATATTTTCAGAATTATTAGGATCATTGTAATGAAAAAATAATTTAATCATTAACTGCAGTCTGATAGAAATAGTTCAACCTCAACAATCACAGCAGGACAATGAGGAGGAATAATTAGAATGTAATATATAAAAGTACAACAGTCAGTTTTCTTTCTGCTCTGAGTACTTGTACTTTAAATATGATTATACTTACATATTACTGCAGTGAGGTATTAGTAGGGGAGAGTGAGTGTGTTGTAACACTTTCACAACACAAGTCAACCAAATGAGAGAGTGAATCTTGGGCGCACGTTTAGTTTCCCTCACATCTTCAGATCTTACTGGAGACTGGTGAGCTGAGAGTGTGCACGTGGATTATCAAAGAATAAAAATACAACTACTTAATTATGAATATTGATTTGGTATATTAAATTTAAAATTCATAACAGAAGTAAAAATAAAAACAATCAGGACTAGAAAATCTGGAAAATCTGTCAAACAGATTTGCTTTGCACTTTAAAATCGCACGTTCTTTGGTAAGTGAATGGAAAACTGCAGATTACCTGCTTAAATGTTACTTTTCTGTATTTTCTATCACATCACAGTGTCAGATGCTCATGTGAAATGCAACGCTGCGCTCAGTCTGTCTCTATGGATGTTTTCTGCAGTCTCATTTAGATTCACTGTGTTTGCATCTTGGACCATAGACTGTCTTAAAAAAAACATCTCGGACACAAAAGTGACGTTGCTGGTGAATACCGCTCAGCGCAGGGTGACGCATGCGTTCATGCAAAGCTGCCGTGCAGGAGTCACAGAGCTACATTATAGGGCTGGAGACGCACTACAGGTCTCCGTTAACCTCTTAACAAACAGGTGTGGTGTTTAAACACTAATGTGCATTTCTACATATGAATTGCCTGAGGTGCAAACATCGTGGGCCCATTTGTTGCACTTCACACTTCATCCACATCTCCTTCAAAAACACATTTCCTCTATGCAATTACAGATAAATGAGTTTAAATTATTTGTCTCCTCTCCTTGTTGCCAAACTGAATTAATGACTGTATGATGTGTTCGCTGCTTCGTACAGTGGCTTGAACTCAGCGTTGTGTCGTCCAGAGCTAACCCTGCTGCTGTAAACTACACTGTCTCTTTACAGTATCAGTTCATGGTGTCAGAGGTAATTACTGTTTATCTGGGACGACTTGCCCCAAACTGACGTGTTCATGTCGGCTGAACCTCGAGGTTAGCTCAAAAGATCACGTCTCCTCTACTTTGTGCAACTTTATCAGTTTGAACATTCATACCAAACAAAGTTGGCTTGCATAAAATGTAAAGTGCAAATCTTTTACCTTTTGAAGCAAAAAAATATAAAACGTTGTGCTCACCTCAGAGGACAGTGACCACATGTGAACAGGAAGTCACACAAAGTGGCTATTAGATTTTTTTCTAATGTTGGAGGTATGAGCAGAGTGACATCTTACCCCGCTCTCCCCCACCTGAGTGAAGGCTCTGAATACTTTATCCACCTTTTCTCTCTGCTGAGGTAAAAGTGTCAGGTTTGTCCTGATGGTGGCGCCAGAGAGAAAGCTCCTGTTGCAGGTTTATCCCCTGTATGGTGGCCTGTTTAGGACATCTCAGACACAGCTCTACTTAGTGAAAAGTAAGCAGCATTTAGAAGAAACAGAAACTTGGATTATTCCAGCAGGACGGAGAAACGACACAGAAACTGAATGAGCTGAGCGCTGTGTTTCAGAAACTGAACTTTAATCCAGACAGAATCAAATTAAAGAAAAACTTTAATTAAGTTAAACGCAGGAGGATTTCTCCCTGCATAGCTTCAGCATGAAGCACGATGACCTCATGTGTTTTAGAGCTAATTGCATTTTTAGATAATAACTGATGTTAACAGAGATGGACAGTTGATATTTGGCTCTGAAAGAGTCGATCACATGTTTTAAATGAGGATATTAGAGACGTGAGGCTTTAATCTGCAGCTCGGAGTCAGAGTTTACTCACATTTCATCACCTGAGAGATGTTTTCTGTTTAAATGTGAGTTAGATGAAGATCCGAGTTTTTAATTCTGCCCAAGTTAAATATGATCATCCATTTTCCTCAGAATATATTGTTTTGGATTAAAGCTCGCAGCCAAGTGGAATTTTAATTAGTCCACTTTCTAACTTTGTCTGAAGCTTCTTGTCACCTTTCCGTCAGCTGTGGCTGAAAGTTCAGAAAAACTCAGTGGACTTAAAATAGGAGTATTAATTTCCCTCTGTGATGTCACATTGACCCCTCCCTCCTCTTCCCCGTAGGAACCAAAGAAACAGCGTTCATTTACGCGGTGATGGCGGCGGGGCTGGTCCACGCCGTCACGCGCTCCTGTAGTCAGGGCAACATGACGGAGTGCGGCTGCGACACTCAGCTGCAGGGCAGCGGCTCGCCGGAGGAGGGCTGGCACTGGGGCGGCTGCTCAGACCACATCCAGTACGGGACCTGGTTCAGCCGCAAGTTCATCGACAGCGGCGTCAAAAACATGTCGACAACCAGAGGAGGATACACGCAGACCACCATGAATCAGCACAACAGCGAGGCGGGACGCCAGGTGAGGACGCCAAGGACATTGTTAACCTGAATCCTTTATCTCTTTATTTGGTGGCGTCTCTTTGTCTCAGTCCGTTGTCTCTTCGTTTGGTGGTGTCTTTTTGTCTCAGTCCATTGTCTCTTCGTTTGGTGGCGTCTCTTCGTCTCAGTCTGTTGTCTCTTTGTTTGGTGGCATCTCTTTGTCTCTTTGCTTGGTGGCATCTCTTCGTCTAAGTCTGTTGTCTCTTCGTTTGGTGGCGTCTCTTCGTCTCAGTCCGTTGTCTCTTTGCTTGGTGGTGTCTCTTCGTCTCTGTCCGTTGTCTCTTTGCTTGGTGGCGTCTCTTCGTCTAAGTCTGTTGTCTCTTCGTTTGGTGGCGTCTCTTCGTCTAAGTCTGTTGTCTCTTCGTTTGGTGGCATCTCTTTGTCTCTTTGCTTGGTGGCGTCTCTTCGTCTAAGTCTGTTGTCTCTTCGTTTGGTGGCGTCTCTTCGTCTGTCTGTTGTCTCTTCGTTTGGTGGCATCTCATTGTCTCTTTGCTTGGTGGCGTCTCTTCATTTGGTGGCATCTCTTTGTCTCTTTGCTTGGTGGCGTCTCTTCATCTAAGTCTGTTGTCTCTTCGTTTGGTGGCGTCTCTTCGTCTCAGTCTGTTGTCTCTTCATTTGGTGGCATCTCTTTGTCTCTTTGCTTGGTGGCGTCTCTTCGTCTCAGTCTGTTGTCTCTTCGTTTGGTGGCATCTCTGTCTCTTTGCTTGGTGGCATCTCTTCGTCTAAGTCTGTTGTCTCTTCGTTTGGTGGCATCTCTTCATCTCAGTCCGCTGTCTCTTTGTTTGGTGGCGTCTCTTCGTCTCAGTCCTTTGTCTCTTTGCTTGGTGGCGTCTCTTCGTCTCAGTCCGTTGTCTCTTTGCTTGGTGGCGTCTCTTCGTCTCTTTGCTTGGTGTCTCTTCGTTTGGTGGCGTCTCTACGTCTCAGTCCGCTGTCTCTTTGTTTGGTGGTGTCTCTTCATCTCAGTCCGCTGTCTCTTTGTTTGGTGGTGTCTCTTCATCTCAGTCCATTGTCTCTTAGTTTGGTGGCATCTCTGTGTCTCAGTCTGCTGTCTTTTCGTTTGGTGGTATCTTTTTGTCTCAGTCAGTTGTCTCTTTGTTCGGTGGCGTCTCTTCTTCTCAGTCCATCGTCTCTTCATTTGGTGGCATCTCTTCGTCTCAGTCTGTTGTCTCTTTGTTTGGTGGCGTCTTTTTGTCTCTTTGCTTGGTGGCGTCTCTTCGTCTCAGTCTGTTGTCTCTTCGATCGGTGGCGTATTTTTGTCTCTCTGGCGTCTCTTCTTCTTCTGTCCTTTGTGTCTTCACTCTGTGTCTTATGTTCTTCTACATTTTTCAGGTGATTGACAGGACGATGTCCACAGACTGTCGTTGTCACGGTGTCTCCGGCTCCTGTGCGGTGAAGACGTGTTGGAGGACGATGGCGCCGTTCGAGCGTGTTGGCGTGTACCTGAAGGAGCGCTATGAACGCAGCGTTCAGGTGTCGGACCGCTCGAGGAGGAAGACGAGGAGGAAGGAGCAGCGTCGTCTCCCCGTCAACAAACAGCAGCTCATCTTCCTCAACAAGTCTCCAAACTACTGTCTGGAGGACCGGCGGCGCGGCATCGCCGGCACCAAAGGACGCCGCTGCAACCGGACGTCCACCGGCTCCGACAGCTGCAACCTGCTGTGCTGCGGCAGAGGATACAACACTCACCTGGTGAGACACGTCGAACGCTGCGAGTGCAAGTTCGTCTGGTGCTGCTACGTCCGCTGCAGGCGCTGCGAGAGCATGAACGACATGCACACCTGCAAATAAAGACCAGGACACACCTGCATATAAAGACCAGGACACACCTGGAAATAAAGACGAGGACACACCTGCAAATAAAGACCAGGACACACCTGCATATAAAGACCAGGACACACCTGGAAATAAAGACCAGGACACACCTGCATATAAAGACCAGGACACACCTGGAAATAAAGACCAGGATACACCTGCAAATAAAGACCAGGACACACCTGCAAATAAAGACCAGGACACACCTGGAAATAAAGACCAGGACACACCTGCATATAAAGACCAGGACACACCTGCATATAAAGACCAGGACACACCTGCATATAAAGACCAGGACACACCTGCAAATAAAGACCAGGACACACCTGCATATAAAGACCAGGACACACCTGCATATAAAG
>NW_025743153.1:2434-6868 GCF_021292245.1 Micropterus dolomieu | reverse complement strand
GCCTGAAAGGATCCTTTGCCATCTTGTGAGTTATCTGTTTGGCCTGCCACCTCGACCATTGCCCTAAGTAGGACTGTTTTGAGATCTATTGCCTAAAACACTGTAAGAATGAGAGCATTTTGGTCACTATTTGTGGTTTGGGAGCCTTAGTTAGATCCCCTACCTGTGATGGTGCAATGAGTCTTTTCTTTTTCTCCACACAATTTCCTGCCTTGGTATTCTACCTCCTGCTGGCACAGATGTAATTTGTCTTTACTTTCCTTGTGACCTCCATGTGCCAAAGCCTGCAGCATGGCTACAGAGTCTCTCTCACAATGTTCCATTGAGGAACAGTAAATGAGCAAGTCATCCACGTATTGGATCAGCGTGCTGTCAATGTCTAGGTGCTGCAGGTCCTAAGTCAGGGTGCAAGGGAACACTGAAAAATATAGATAAATGATTGACTGTACCAGTGAGCTCCTGGTGGCAGGTTTGACAACAATGTGTGAGGATTTGGCAAGACTGGTGCTGCTGACATGTGCAGATCATGCACTCATCTGTAGATAACACCATCATCCCGGCCCTGCTGCAGGACAAGCTCTCCCAGCTGAGCGTGCCTGACTCAACCAGCAGGTGGATCATAGACTTCTTGACGGACAGGAAGCAGCACATGAAGCTGGGAAAACATGTCTCTGATTCCAGGACCATCAGCACCGGATCCCCTCAAGGCTGCGTTCTTTCCCCCGTTCTCTTCTCCCTGTACACCAACATCTGCACCTCCAGTCACCAGTCTGTCAAGCTCCTGAAGTTTGCGGATGACACCACCCTCATTGGGCTCATCTCAGGTGGGGACGAGTCCGCCTACAGGTGGGAGATCGACCATCTGGTGACCTGGTGCAGCCAGAACAGTCTGGAGCTCAACGCTCTGAAGACCGTGGAGACGGTCGTGGAATTCAGGAAGAGCCCAGCTCCACCCTCCCCATCATCCTGTGTGACTCCCCAGTCACCATTTAGGACTCCTTCCGCTTCCTGGGCACCATCATCTCCCAGGACCTCAAGTGGGAGCTGAACATCACCTCCCTCACCAAGAAGACCCAGCAGAGGATGTACTTCCTGCAGCAGCTGAAGAAGTTTATAGCTCTGTTTCTTGGCTTCACATCATCTCTTGGCTCTCTTTCCTACTGCACCTGGGTCTGGGAAATTCCCTGACTGCCTGCTCCTCCTCTCTGTGTCTTTTGCATGCACTCCGCTTGATCATGCCATTTCTTCCATAACCTGACTTTTATGGAATAATCTGGTTTTGTTTGTGCTCTGTGCTAGAAACAGGACATTCTCACTGTGATGGACTATATTGATGAATGTTTTGTAATACAATTTTCACAAAATCTACTTCCATATTTTCCTTTGTAAGTGTTTTTGATGCTGTCTTACTGTGCTCCCTCCCTTTTCTCCCAAAGCACACGAGCTTGCTCACACACACACACACATGTGCTACTGCTGAGCCTGGGCAGGAAGGAGCACATACACTCAGAGCTGTAGAGTTTTCACACTGTGATCCTAACTTTACACTATAAAATAACACTTTAAATGATGACAGTGTAGACCACCATTGCTCTAGTAATTAATGGCTATAATGCTCCAAAATAATTGACAACAATACTCCCAAATACTGATGAGTTTTGGTTGATTATGTGTTGATTCCTGAGTGACTGCAGAGCGTCTGTAGAGCTGCAGACTGTGGTTGTATGAAGTGATGGCGGTGAAGTCTGTCAACATGTCTGTAGTTTGTGATGCTGTAGAATTGTGTTTGATTTTACTGAGAGGTGACTCTAATATTCTAAAAATCCTATTTTACCATGAAATAACAATTCTAAATCACAGAAAGACTTTGAACCCTGATAAATTCTATTCAACAGTCGGTGTCATGATTTGTATCTAATGCAGTTTTGTGAGGGAAGTTATTACTGTCACTCCCAGCTTAGTGTATTGGGGAGTGACGGAGCTACAACCTAAACACCAAATTTTAATTCTACTTATTCTGCATTCACATAATAATCTGTTCCATGTGAGTTCAGTGACGAAAACAAATATATTGTTGCTGTATTTTCAGAGCATCAGACGGATCCACATCAGCAGTTTCAGCAGAAATCTGACAATGAAGGTGAGTTTGTGAACTGATATTTTACAGATCTCAAAGTCCTGTTAAACTGTGAAGAGGCTTGTGATATCGGTAGCTTAGATGGTTGCTACAGCAACAACCCAGGCAGATAATTATTGTCAGTTAGCTCCACCTTAGAGGTGTCTTTGCCCACACCGCCATGAAACTAGAGGCCAAACTGTTAAAACAGTGTGTAAGAGTCAAAGCTCAGTCAGAACGACAACATGTGCTCTGTTCCAGCTGGTATCAGTCGTCTTCCTCCTCCTGGCTCCTCTGTTGACCAGCTGCCAGCAGCTCGTCCAACCGGTGGACTGCAGTGACATCTACAAACAAGACAAGAGCGTCCCCAGTGGAGTGTACACCATCTATCCCCTTGGAGAGAGGTCTGCTGTCCAGGTACACTTCACCTTCTCTGGGACTCACATTTTTGCTGGAATCAAAGCAGAGTTACTGAGTCAGATCAGGTGATCATGCTGTAGAGGCACAAACTCTTGCTGTGAGTATCTATGAACCCAACCAATCACAGCCCTTTGAGAGAGGAGGCATCAGGGACCGACTTTCCTGCCCCCCCTGGCAGCACCAACAACAGCGGTCCTTTTTCTTTTCTCCATGTTTAACAAAGATCGCTCCATGCTCTGGAACGGTATCATATTACTCTTATGAATACAATAATCTGCTGACTTTGCTGCTACTAATCACACCACTGTCACTCAGCTTGAGATGGTTTTGCACAGTTGCTCAGTTCATGTTACACTAGTTGTGGGTACTGTATGTGAACTGCTGGTGCTGTAAGTTTGAGTTTTCAGTAGAATTACATAGCTTTTGTTTTATTCTATTTGATATAATGTATATAATGTATCTATTTAGTTTTTCTATTTATATCTACTTCTATCTATAGCTGTGTTTATGAATGACTTACTAATGTGTATTAATGTATGAACAATGCTTTATAAATGATGAATTCCGTATTTACTAATACTTAACTAATGCTTTATAGTGTGTAGTTATTATAAAGTGCTACCAAAATTTGTTATAGAGCTTCCATTTCAACACACGGTATTTGTCTCCATCTTGTGGCTGACTCGTAGTTCTGACACCTACAAGCCTCCCAGCAGTCTTTAGCTGTCAGATTCAGAAATAAATACAGAAATAAATGCTCAATAAATAAATAACCATCTGATTAAATGCACATGAAAATACAGTAAATAAATAAATGTAGGCAGTAATAAAATTATACAGTGAGATATAAATAAATATATCTCTTTTAATTTGCTTCTTTATTTATT
Source organism: Micropterus dolomieu (assembly GCF_021292245.1). Lineage (NCBI taxonomy): Eukaryota > Metazoa > Chordata > Actinopteri > Centrarchiformes > Centrarchidae > Micropterus > Micropterus dolomieu. The sequence goes on along the minus strand of NW_025743153.1, from coordinate 3,445 downwards.
CAGCTTTGTATTAATTATCTTATTTATTTATTGTCTGTTATAATCTTCAACTTTATTTATTAATTACTTTAAATAAAATAATTACTTTTTTAAATGTATTTGTTTATGTGTATGATTTAATATTTTTGGTCTTCATTAGAAGAATATTATTCTTCCTTTGCATTTCTACCCTATTTATTTCCTCAATGGTATTTATTCCTGTCTCCCCTTTTTACATTTCTCTATGCATTTCTGCCTCATTATGCAAATGAGGAGGGGCTGTGGCTTAAGGGGTCAACTTCTTGCCTATTGGTGGATCAGTCACAACGAGTTGAGTGGACCCTCTGACCTACAGTGTTGTCAGATAAGGTATAGAAGTATAAAATATGTTACATGTGTTTATTAAAAGTGAAGAAAACATTAAACCTTTAGGGAAATTACTTCATTCTTTAATTTTGGTTTCCTGGAAAAACATGAAAATATTCCTGAAAATGACTAGGCTATCACATTTTGCGTTCAGGATAACTCTTTTTTACTGTATCGATTTTGGGATTGAAATACTGCAGTTGTATATTGAAATAACTTCCTTTCTGATATGAAGTCTTCTTGAGGTGTTGTAAAAACACATTTCTCCTTAATTTCTGATTTGGGTTGTGGACAACTACCACATAAATTAAAAAAATAAACATTTCACCGCCCAAGTCAGCTATAGCACAAGGGTTGTTCCCTAGGCTACATACTGTACAGTATTTGTGGACAGATAATAATAATAATAATTAATCATTTAGCTGACACTTTTATCCAAAGCGACTTACAATTGCTATACATGTTAGAGGTTGCACACTTCTGGAGCAACGAGGGGTTAAGTGTCTTGCTCAGGGACACAATGGTGGATGTGTCACAGTGGGGGATTGAACCTGGGTCTCTCACAACAAAAGTATGTGTCAATGTCTACAATGAATGAACATTCAATAGTGATCATCAACAGATGGGTTGCCATTTATCAGTTCACCCTCAGACACATTTGGATGT
>NW_025743153.1:0-2414 GCF_021292245.1 Micropterus dolomieu | reverse complement strand
TCTCCTTAATTTCTGATTTGGGTTGTGGACAACTACCACATAAATTAAAAAAATAAACATTTCACCGCCCAAGTCAGCTATAGCACAAGGGTTGTTCCTTAGGCTACATACTGTACAGTATTTGTGGACAGATAATAATAATAATAATTAATCATTTAGCTGACACTTTTATCCAAAGCGACTTACAATTGCTATACATGTCAGAGGTTGCACACTTCTGGAGCAACGAGGGGTTAAGTGTCTTGCTCAGGGACACAATGGTGGATGTGTCACAGTGGGGGATTGAACCCGGGTCTCTCACAACAAAAGTATGTGTCCTATCCATTGGGCCATCCCCATCACCATCCCTGTTGAGCTACACCCCAGATACATCTTGAAATTAGTTGTCAATGTCTACAATGAATGAACATTCAATAGTGATCATCAACAGATGAGTTGCCGTTTATCAGTTCACCCTCAGACACATTTGGATGTAAAGGCAACTAATTTAGCATTAATGAAAACTAAACGGACTGACATCATCAGATTCAGCTGTCACATACATTTTTTTAGATGCAGCAAATCCAGAATAAGGAACACCACCGCTGAGGACCTGCAGGTGAACTCGCCTGTCTGCTTTTCTTCTTCAGGATTTGGAGACAAAGTTGACGAACAGCCAGGTCCAGTTTTCGGTCCTCTGGGCAGCCGAATATTTCAGGCTTCATTAAGTCTCTTAAAAATCATCTTAATTTGTTCAGAACAAAAGAAAATGACTTTCAAATTTCAAACTTTAAAATCAGATGATCTGTGAATCATCAAAAGATCTGCAGCCTCTAAACACAAATTTCACATTTGATACTGATTTCTTTTTAAAAAAATTTAAAAATTTTTTTTGTCTATGTCTATTTCATTGATTTATTTATTTAAATTTTCTAATATATTATTATAATAACACACACGTTACCTTTTCATTGATTTATTAAAATTTTTAATATATTATTATAATAACACACACACACGTTACCTTTTCACTGATTTATTTAAATTTTTTATATATTCTTATTTTTTTAACACACACGCTTTAATTACTTGTTTAATGAAATGTATGATGTTTATTGTTCTTATGTAGTTTGTATGATGCTTTGGCCATATTGTTGTTACACATTCATGCCAACAAAACCAATTTGAATTGAATTGAATTAAAGAATCCAGATCAACACGAGATTCAAACAGACTTTTCATTTGCATGTTTCTCCTTTATCTCTTTAAATGTTATTTCTGTGTGTTTGTGGACGCAGGTGGCCAACTACGGCGTGGGAGGACAGTACGAGCCTCACTTTGACTTCGGACGGGTAAATGGACGTTTCCCTCTCAGCAGCAGGAGGCTCTGAAATGATGCTTCTGTGTTTGTCTCTGAAGTGTTGATTAGTTTTGGCAGAACGAAGAGAAGACGAAGTACTCATCTCTTTTACTTCAGAGGAAGTAGTAATACTACAGTGTAGAAGTACTCTGTTCTTAGTAAAAGTACAAAAGTATCAGCACCAAATATACTCGGTGCAGGATAATATCTCTGATGAAGTTGGAGTATTGATTGATTTCACTGTTGTGATCTTTCAGAAAGATGAACCGGATGCGTTTGAAGAGTTGGGGACAGGAAACAGAATCGCCACCTGGCTGCTTTACGTCAGTAACCCTCACACGATGTTTCTTATCTTAGTAGCTATGAGCAGAACGCCGCCGCCCGCCCCGCCCACTGTTTGTCTCGCTGTCAGTCAACATCTCAGTCATTGTGAACAAAATGATCCGTCACACTTAGTCACGTATACTAAGTGAACTCTTCACCTTACTGTAGTTGACCTTTGACCCCATTAAGTCATAAAGTCAGAGACAGTAAAAACTGAGTAAATATTTATTTGTTCTACTTTATCAGTTCTCTCCTGTTTTTATTTGATTATGAAGCTGCTCAGACGTCTGAGATGAGACGTCACATCTTATAATAAAAACATTTTCTTTCGAGGAGAACCTAAAATCTTCATGTTTATAGAATTTATTATAGAAATAAATCTTCACTTTCAGACAGCACTGATTATTGTGAGAGAGAAAATGTGCCAAACTGACTGCAAGGGTTAATCTGTCTCCTCCCTCATGCTGCAGATGAGTGACGTACAGGCAGGGGGCGCCACCGTCTTCACTGATGTTGGAGCTTCTGTCCGGCCCAAAAAGGTACAGTTCACTTTAGTGCTGCAGCTCCATCAAGCCTCTCGCAGGGTAAAGATCAGTAATTGATTGTAATTGTACAATATACATATATAAAAAAACTCATGAAATGTTGATTAACTATATGAGGACGATAAGGACAATCTGCTCAAATGTTTCTGAGCTAATTTAAACCTGTGAGTTCACACAGTAACACAAACCAACTAACCCGCAACTCT
>NW_025743152.1:4467-6328 GCF_021292245.1 Micropterus dolomieu | reverse complement strand
GGTATATCTTTAAATACAAGCTGTGAAACCCATCCTATGGACTTTTTCGTTAATATATAATTTTTTAAGTGTGTACAGGTGCAAGTTGGTTGCTTATCTGGTTTAGGTAGGGCTTGTTCAACGAAGGTAAGCAGGCTGCTGATTGCAATCTCCTAGGCAGGTATCAGATCCGCCCGTAACCTTATCTTTTGCGTATGTACGTTCCCCTTGCTGTTTTAGTGTAAGGCGAATTGTTACAACATAATGAAATGTCAACTTTTGTGTCTGGGGCTCATTATTACACCTTTTTTTTGGTAAATGATGTTAACTTAGCACAAATTAGTTTCTTGTGCACACAGGATATATATGTTGTTTGATGTCTTTCACAGTTTTGGGGTGCTCAGGGAAGATTTTTTTAAACTATGATAAAAACCTTAAAATAAACAGGTAGCTCGGATAAAATCAGAATAAGCTTTCCGATAAAAATGCGTTTTAAAAAGTGATTTAATAGATGACACTGAATCTGAGAATCTAATTTCCTCCAGCAGGTTGTTCCAGATCTTTGGCTGGCCCTGACAACAAAAGCTCTGTCCCCTTTTAATTCTTAATCTGGACATAGGAAGAGACAAAAGACCCCTATCCGGCGATCTGAAATGCTCAGAGCATCACAAGGAGCTAAATAAATAAGCTGGAGCCAAAACATCAGAAGTAGTAATCTAAGATTAGGATACAATCATGGTTTCACTTTAAGGCCACAGTTGTCTGCTGTTCGTAAACATGAGACAAAAAATGTTTATACCAATATTTACCAGTTTTCTGTGAGTCCTGACTGAACAATGTTTAAAATATTAAAGAGCATGTCCTCACTGGCCTGTCGGATCTAATCCTATTGTTTGTATCCGCAGGGCTACCGAGGAGTCTCGGGCAACAGGGTGAGTGACTCAGGGCTGCTGGAATGTAAAGTCTAGAGCCAGTTAATCTAAGAAGTGATGTGAAGTGTTGCATTTACTGCAGAGTGTTTGGACAAATACTTGCAAATATTTTAGTTTGGAGTCTTAACATTAACAAAGGACGGCAGTGAGATGTGACAGTTGCTTCTCATCCGATGCTACAGGGAGAGAACGGAGAGGACGGCCTGGAAGGAATCGACGGCGATCAGGTACGAATATCAACATCTTAGTAGTTTAAAGAAAGCCATTAGATAAACAGCCTCAAGTGATCCAATCATCTGAGTCAGTTTTGATTAATTTCAACATCTTAAATCCTCCTAAGGTAGCTTTGAAATAAAGAACAGTAGTACCAAGACAGAGTCAAGACCGGAACCAGTTCCCTGTACTAGATGACACACGATCAAAGGCACTCCTCTTGATTGATCTGAAAGACAAACACCTACAAACAGGGGTGCCGTTAAAAAGCAACACATTTAAAATTAGCATCAGTCCCGTTATTGATTTTACATCCAGTCAAAGTTAGAATGTTAACAAATACATCAGACAATGCACAGACAATTTAATAATAATAAACTTTATTCAACAGCAACAGAATAGATTTACAAAATGCTTTAGGCAAGGTATCAAATGAAGTACTCTATTGGTATCGGTATCACTTTAAGGGTACTGGTTATGATACTGGTAATGTTTGATAATTGTAGACAAGGATACAAGATGTTTTTGTAAAATAGGGACAGACGGGGGGGCAAAAATAATGTTTATAATACTTATTATTATATAATAACTGCAAATTTCTGTTTAGCGAGGCTAGTAAAATCAGGAGATGTACGGTACATGTGTGGTTTTTGTTTTTAGTAACGCGCAGGAGGGGGTTTCGGCTTCTCTGTACTGAGGTGTATTTCTGGTTTTGTGTTTGCAGGGAGAGACGGGAC
>NW_025743152.1:3655-4428 GCF_021292245.1 Micropterus dolomieu | reverse complement strand
ATCCTATTGTTTGTATCCGCAGGGCTACCGAGGAGTCTCGGGCAACAGGGTGAGTGACTCAGGGCTGCTGGAATGTAAAGTCTAGAGCCAGTTAATCTAAGAAGTGATGTGAAGTGTTGCATTTACTGCAGAGTGTTTGGACAAATACTTAAGTCCACGAAATATTTTAGTTTGGAGTCTTAACATTAACAAAGGACGGCAGTGAGATGTGACAGTTGCTTCTCATCCGTTGCTACAGGGAGAGAACGGAGAAGACGGCCTGGAAGGAATCGACGGCGAGCAGGTACGAATATCAACATCTTGGTAGTTTAAAGAAAGCCATTAGATGATTAATGCTTTAGGCAAGTATCAAATGAAGTACTCTATTGGTATCGGTATCACTTTAAGGGTACTGGTTATGATACTGGTATTGTTTGATAATTTTAGACAAGGTTACAAGATGTTTTTGTAAAATAGGGACAGACGGGGGGGCAAAAATAATGATTTCTGTTTAGCGAGGCTAGTAAAATCAGGAGATGTACAGTAGATGTGTGGTTTTTGTTTTTAGTAATGCGCAGGAGGGGGTTTCGGCTTCTCTGTACTGAGGTGTATTTCTGGTTTTGTGTTTGCAGGGAGAGACGGGACTTGATGGAGCTCGAGGAGATAAAGGACACCCAGGAAACCCAGTAATCAAACTTGTTTTTCATTTCCCTGCACGGTGGTACTCGTTTTGTCTTTGGGTTGTGGAGAGCAATTTATATTAAAGGATGTTTAACGTTTAATCAGCTCAAGTA
>NW_025743152.1:2742-3635 GCF_021292245.1 Micropterus dolomieu | reverse complement strand
GCAGAGTGTTTGGACAAATACTTCATGCAAATATTTTAGTTTGGAGTCTTAACATTAACAAAGGACGGCAGTGAGATGTGACAGTTGCTTCTCATCCGACGCTACAGGGAGAGAACGGAGAAGACGGCCTGGAAGGAATCGACGGCGAGCAGGTACGAATATCAACATCTTGGTAGTTTAAAGAAAGCCATTAGATAAACAGCCTCAAGTGATCCAATCATCTGAGTCGGTTTTGATTCATTTCAACATCTTAAATCCTCCTAAGGTAGCTTTGAAATAAAGAACAGTAGTACCAAGACCGAGACAAGACCAAGGCTTTGAGGGTTGAGATCAAGTCAAGACCGGGACTAAGGGAGGGCAAGACAGAGCCAGTTCCCTGTACTAGATGACACACGATCAAAGGCACTCCTCTTGATTGATCTGAAAGACAAACACCTACAAACAGGGGTGCCGTTAAAAAGCAACACATTTAAAATTAGCATCAGTCCCGTTATTGATTTTACATCCAGTCAAAGTTAGAATGTTAACAAATACATCAGACAATGCAGAGACAATTTAATAATTAAAGCTGCAAGCAGCGTTGGGCGGGCCCTCGCACTTGTAGCGCGTCCGCGTGTGAGCCGGCCGAGTTGCATATTCTGGAGCTCTGCCGGTGCGGCTGTGAATTTCCTACGCGGTTCCGACGTGAAGGTGTTATATGTCACTTCCTGTGTCCCCTATGTGGAGCTACATAGCACTTGCCGCTATGAATATAAATCGGTATTGGTGTGTAGATGTCTGCGGGGTGGGAGAGTTATCAAGCACGTAAAGTTTGTTTCAGATGTGAACATGTACACTGAACAATAATGTACCCAAACAATAAAATAAATTCCTTTTATATTTCCCTGCCTTGT
>NW_025743152.1:2302-2722 GCF_021292245.1 Micropterus dolomieu | reverse complement strand
TCGGACAGTCACCCAGCCCCCCCTTCCTGGCTGCACAGGAGATGCCGGGGGACGGCTACCAGAGGCTAACTCAGGCCGTTCCGCACCGACTACCGGGGACTGGCTAGCTACAGTAGCTAAAGACTGATCTACCAAGGTGCGGAGCCGGACTTCTAAATCACTGAGCCTCGCCTCCATGTCTATAAATAAACTACACTTATTACACGTACCATTACCGCTGAAGGAGGCAGAGGAGTAACTGAACATCTGACACACCGAGCAGGAGAAAGTAGGAGAGAGAGAGGGAGAAGGAGAAGCCATCGCTAGCTGCTAAGCTAAAGTTGCTAACGGCTAAGCTAAAGTACTGTAGCATCAGCTACCAAAACTTTAGAACAACTATGAGATTGAACAGCAGTCACTAAAAGATGGAAAGAACTGTGA
>NW_025743152.1:0-2282 GCF_021292245.1 Micropterus dolomieu | reverse complement strand
CACCGAGCAGGAGAAAGTAGGAGAGAGAGAGGGAGAAGGAGAAGCCATCGCTAGCTGCTAAGCTAAAGTTGCTAACGGCTAAGCTAAAGTACTGTAGCGTCAGCTACCAAAACTTTAGAACAACTATGAGATTGAACAGCAGTCACTAAAAGATGGAAAGAACTGTGAGTGCTTAGACAAAATCACTGTAAAGAATAAGTGTTTAACGAACAGTTGGCTGCTGTAATCAAACAACTGTAACTGTTATTTAGCGAGAGAAGCGCAACACGGTACCAACACACAAGCACCGGAAACGGAAATGAGTCGACACGCTTACCGCAGTACGTCAGCAGTACGTTAGCCAGGTGTCCAGTCAAAGTTAGAATGTTAACAAATACATCAGACAATGCACAGACAATTTAATAATAATAAACTTTATTCAACAGCAACAGAATAGATTTACAAAATGCTTTAGGCAAGGTATCAAATGAAGTACTCTATTGGTATCGGTATCACTTTAAGGGTACTGGTTATGATACTGGTATTGTTTTGATAATTGTAGACAAGGATACAAGATGTTTTTGTAAAATAGGGACAGACGGGGGGGCAACAATAATGATTTCTGTTTAGCGAGACTAGAAAAGTCAGGAGATATACAGTAGATGTGTGGTTTTTGTTTTTAGTAACGCGCAGGAGGGGGTTTCGGCTTCTCTGTACTGAGGTGTATTTCTGGTTTTGTGTTTGCAGGGAGAGACGGGACTTGATGGAGCTCGAGGAGATAAAGGACACCCAGGAAACCCAGTAATCAAACTTGTTTGTTTTTCATTTCCCTGCACGGTGGTACTCGTTTTGTCTTTGGGTTGTGGAGAGCAATTTATATTAAAGGATGTTTAACGTTTAATCAGCTCAAGTATGAAGAGCAGCATAGGTTAGAATAAATAATGATTAAACCGTACAAATGTATTTAAATAATAGACATTTTATACCTACATAAACATTACCTGTGTGTGTGTGTGATAGTTGCTGTTACAGCAGATGTTGTTGTTGTTATGTCTTCATATATTTCAGTTATGTTTTTGGGAGAAAGTGTCTTGCTGTAATTCAGTGGAATAACCCTTCATCCCTCCACACTGATCAGCTCGGAGGTGTTGACCTCTGACCTCCGGCTGGTTGACTGACAGGTTGAACTGTCGTCCTCAGGGTATCCCGGGTATCAGAGGGGAGACGGGGCCTAAAGGACAGCGAGGACTGAGAGGAGATCCGGTGAGTCTTTTTTTTAAATTTATTTCACTCCATGTCATCACAGATCCTCCACCGACTCCCTGACCAATCATCATGATCCCTCACCAGCTTCCCACTCACAAACGAAGGCCCTTTTTGCATTGAACGTGACTTTTAGGGAGATTAAATCGCACGTCATTTAAAAGTATGGAGTACCAAAACAAACACAACACACACAGTGCAAACTTGGTAGTATGTATCACTCTCATGTGTTCACCTGTGATAAGACAGCCAATCACAACACGCGAGGTCTTATGTGACTATCTGAAGAGCAGATACTCTGGCAGGTCATTGGATAAGAGAGGATTTAATTAGGGCCCGAGCACGAACCGTGTGAGGTCCCTATTGAAACTGTAAAGTGTTTTTTTTTTGCAAAGTAAGCTCAATTTTGGGGGCCTAAACATACTGGAAAACTCACCAAACTTTGCACACATGTCAGAAGTGGTGAAAAATTTCGTATTTTATGGGTTTCGCACGTGGGCGTTGCCAAAATGCCGGACGGTTGTCGTGCTTTTGGATGCACTAACTGAGGAGAAGACAAGCCTGAGCTGTGTTGGGAGGGTGAGGGATTCCCTGCAAGTTAAACGTAAACATCAGGCTGGTGATCCAAATAAAACTTAACGGCGTCTCTACGAGGGAGTCTGCTGTGAGCCGCTTCTTTGGTCTGTTGTTTTGCCCCCCAGGTCACCGTGCCTGTCATGTGACTGAAAACTATAAATAGTTCACCAAGAACATTTATAATGCAGGCCACAGGATGCACTATGCATCTCAATAGGCTTCAGGTCTGAGCATTTCAGCACCATGAGCAACCTTAAACCATAACAAACAAAACCTGTGACATACGACCACAGAGAGGCCGAGAGCGACGACGGCGTCTCAGTGGAGATGTGATTGAATCATTTAGAGTCAGTTTTCTGTTATACACTGACATAGTTAAAGTCTATAATGGAGTAATTTCAAGATTACTGATCGAACAAAAATCACTGATCACTGCGTGCAGATGTGCGTGTTTTGCCTGTTTA
>NW_025743151.1:0-2544 GCF_021292245.1 Micropterus dolomieu | reverse complement strand
GGAAGAAAGACGCACACATCCCACTGGTCAAACATTTTATCGAGCATGGCTGGTCCCAGCTCACTGCACTGATCCTGCAGTGTAACCCCAGATGGTCCACAGCTCAGAGACGGCGGGAGGAGAGGCTCTGGATTCACCGTCTGGGTACTTTGATTCCAGGAGGCCTCAATGAGAAGTGAGGGCTAGGAGCCAGCTGGCAGTGGATGGCCTGTGCATTCAATGTCGCCGCCTTCGGCGTCGACATTTCAATTTTTTCTTCCCTAACCGGCCCGCGCCCCGCTGCCTGCTGCTCTGATGCCCTCCTCTCAACGGGGCTCTCCGCCACAATTTTTACACCTGTCCTCCCGACAGGGCTCTTCCAATGTTTTACACTCGTACTCGCAGCAGGGGTATGTTTTTGTATATATGTGTATATGTGTTTCATGTGCATCACCTCGGGACACATCAAATTCCCTGTTCTTCCATGGTGTCCTCTGGCTGTTTTGATGTATGGTTCTTTTATACAGTTATTTTGGCACAGCACTTCAGCCACTGCTTCCTCAGCCTTCTTGGTTAGCCCATGTTTATTTTGTATACACTGCAATTTTCAAAGGCAAAATGTTCCACTTTTCATATTCCTTTGTTCTCTGGGCTCTCATGCTGAAGGTGATTGCAGCCTCCTTTATTTTATGGTGTCATTACAATGATGTATGGTGTCACTCACCTTGTGACCACTGCACTGTGCCTTCATTAGTATCTTTATAATTTTTGGATTAATTTTCTTTATATCAGCAGAGTAATCAGTGATGGTGTGTGTGAGTGTCTGACGTGGTCTGACAGTGGGAGATGGGATGAACAATTTTATACAGCCTTACCAGGTCAATTGAGCCCTAACCTTAACCACTTGACCCTCTGACCTAAACATAACCAATCAGGACATTATAATTACGGTAATTGATACACACTTAGTGTTAATTTCAAACTGATCTGGCACTACAATTAATTCATGTTAAAAACTACAAAATGACTACCCATTAGGGGGCGCCACTGGAGGATCTCTCACTTCCCAGGTGGTGGGAGGGGTCAAGGGTCATAGAGGTTGCTGACTTCCTGTCCCGCTCTCAGACCTTGTTTTCCCTCGTCTTTGGACTACAGAACTCAACGCACAGTTAGAATTTATGCCTGAAGAAGGTCTTTTTAAAGACCGAAACGTTGCATTCTTGCGAGATTATTATTATTATATATATTTTTTTATTATTATAGTAATAAAACCTTGCAAACGGACCATCACGACTCGCCTTTTTACTTTTTTCACTGTTTAGCTTAGTTTTGAAGTGCTAGCTAGCTGTCTTTCCGACACTGCCACACACTGAAAAACCTGCTGAACACCGCAAACATGACGCACCGAGGAGAGGAGGACTGGACGCGGGTCCACTACCGACGCGGACGGATGCAGCAGCGGGGCCGCTCGCCACCTTCACGGGTAAGACAGAGCCCGTATTCCCGCCGCTACCACGAGCCGCGGCAGCCTCCCCGCTCCTATGCAGCGGCCGTCAGGGCCCCGCCAGCTACGCGGACCTACCGCCGCGAGCCCCCGCGCCGAGAGGACCATCGCGGACCGCCAGTCCATCACCGCCGCGGACCTCCACCGGTCCGAACCAGGACCGACCTCACCAGACGCAGCAACAGGTACGAGGGGTTCAATAGAGCGACCCGAGGGCAACGCGGCACAGGCGACCCTCCGCCGTCTGACCCAGACTTTACCTTAAGAACCAGAGTGGTCTACAGACTGATCAAAGCTAAACACCACCTTAGCAATGTCATGGCACCAGAACCACCCAACTCCATCACTAAGATGACCCACAATCTGGCCACTGTTATCAAACCGGCAGCTCCAAACGCCACGACCCTGTCACTCATTGACGGTAACGCCAGAAACTGGGCTTACAACACACTGCTGATACTCAGGGACCACTACAGGGACTGCATTCAGACGGACCTGCAGATATTGGTAGAATTAGAAGTGACTGACTGGCGAGAGAACTTTGAGGTGGCCTCGGCCTGGGCCAGACGCCATTTTGGGCGCAGACTGCACCAAGATACGCTTGATGACACACAGGTGCTCCTGATCCAGCGCCTCTCCAGAGCCCCACCGGCTCACACCGAGCCTGACCCGCCAGCCCACCCTCCCGTAGCAGCACACGCAGTAGTAGTGGACCCGACATTAACGGTGGCCAGCACCACACAGACAGACAACGCACAGCCTTCCACACACACACAGACTCAGACGGCGACAGCTCTGCCCCCCGGGCCGGTTGGCATTCAACCTGGGACTGCTCAGACTCTACGGCCACCGGTGGACCCACCTTCCACGCCGGCGGCTCCGCCGCCCACACCAGCAGCTCCAGAACCTGCACAACCACCTGCCGCCACCCAGCCTCCACACCGGCCGCCTGCAGCGCAGCGGAACCCAGCGCCAGCTCGTCAGCTCAGCGTGACAGCGGAGGTACACGCCCCACCTGCAGTGGACCTCCTCCTGCCAGACATCTCAACACCGGCCGGACC
>NW_025743150.1:12200-16894 GCF_021292245.1 Micropterus dolomieu | reverse complement strand
CATTGAGTGCCATCCCAAACCAATGAGGGCAGACAGGTAGTGGGTTGTTAAACCCTCTGATGCGGAGTCAGCACCGATTCTGGCTTGTTGAAGGTGTGTAACACCCTTTGCTGCAAGATGGGGGACCTTTCTTTCAATTTGCGTTCCCGTGACTTTGCCGGTTAACATGTAGGATTTTTAACTTCCTAAACTACACTAACATTTCATATCACCATTCACAGGTCGGAAACGTAGCCCAAAGGTTAAATTGTGTTTAATAAAAAAAAAAGATCTCGACTGATAGACAATACAAAGGTTGTTTTATTGAACCGTATTCATACACAGGGAGATTAGGCTACATAACAAGCAACAAAGGCATTAAAGAAAAATAGTTGGCCTAAGTCTTTATATATTTAATTCTCCAGACTATAGCCTATAATGCTTCAATATAATGTATGATTTATATTGAAATGGTGTATTTGTGAGTGTAACATTTTTCATACAGGCTAAGTTAAAGAGGTTCAAATATATGGTCTTGTCTTTACACTGAATATCAATCTTTTCATAAAAGAATATAATATTTATTTTTGTAAATATCTAAAGTCATGTTCTTAAAGAAATATTCAACACAAACACAAAATGAATGACAAATGCTTTCAGTTTCGTTATTGCAAAAAACACACTTTTCCTCAACATCAATATCCTGAATCTTAATACCACTGTTGTTTATTTGATACACATTTTATAGCAGCGAGTGCACCTGTAACGTCACATCCTATTTACGCTGGGGAGAGAGTTCATCCGAAAGTTGTCCGCTATATTTAAACCGTACGCGGGTTAGGGAGCTCGATTTGGCTGTGAGGGTGACTCTGACCAGAGTTCACTCCATGTCGGAGTGGAAGTGGCGAGGGTCTAGTTTCGGAAAGGCCCAATGTAATCGGTGTGGCCGAAATGATTGAATTAATGAATAGTGAAAGAAATGCTTAAGACAACACAAGTATCTAAAGAATACAATTTTCACAGAATGCTTACGAAATTCAGACCGATGTTTGGAGAAAATCTTCTGTTTCCATTTAATCATTTCACTTCACAGTGATAGCAGACCACATCAGAATATCCCTCAGTGAAGACCAGAGCTATTTGATGGAGGTTTTAAAACTTACAGCCCTTAATAATGTCTATTTCTGCACAATTCAGATTGGCGTTAAAATCAACAAATTTTTTTTGATCTGAATTTAACCAGTTTTAGATGGATGTGAAAAGAAAACCTCTTGTTTTCACTGACTTATTTCACTTCACAGTAATAGCAGACCACCTCAGTGTCCCTCTGTCACTGTGGACAGAGCTGCACCTACACCAAACTTAGCCAGACTCATTCCACCAATTCACTACACAAATGCCCATTATACTGCTACTGATACTGCCAAAATATTTTCTTGTAAATTTACGACTTTATTCTCGGAAATGTAGAGTTTTTCTCAGAATATTACCCCCTCCTGCAGCTCCGTGTTTGTTTTATCTACATTGTCCCAAATAGCCTACACCAGCCCTATCCAGTTGGTGGCCCGTGGGCCACATCCGGCCCAGAGGCAATCTCCATGTGGCCTAGCATCCATCTTATATATGACAACATAAGTAAACTAGTGGGAGTAGCTAACGATAGCTAACGATAGCATGTGAAACTCACATGCTCTGTAAGGCTGCAAATAATGATTATTTTTGTAGTTCACTAATCTGTTAATCATTTATTCGATTAGTCGACTAGTCACAATTATTTCATTATGTCACCCCCTAATTAAACCATTGAACTAATATCTTTCAAGGGAATTACTGATCTTCAACACACAGCCAAACTAGCTAATGTTACCATTATGTGAACAAGGTTTACTATTTAGAATGAATAACAGTATCAACACCAGGGGAAAACAGTGAAGAAGACAAGAAAGCATAGGATACTACTATAATTCACTGATTTACTGTTGCTCTTAACGTGTTTGCTAGCACAACTAAAGGAGCGTTCTCTTAGCCAGCATCATCCATGAGACCTCAAAACCAAGAATGCAAAGAACTGTGGAGAGGCTGCTCAAAGATAACAGCCAGGTTTTATAACCCAAAACAATAAACTCATAATCTGATTTATTGCCAAGTAGGTTTTAACTTTAACTTTTAACTTTATAACAAAGATTTAAAATCAAGTACTAAAACCACAACTGTACACTAACAATATTAAGGTCCATTTAGAATAATAAAGCAACAGTCCCTTTTCATACTCTTTCTGTAATTTATTTTTCGAAAGTGCTTGTAAGTTTTATAAGTGGAGAATGTTCTGTAGGCTACATCACGAGCCAGATGTTCCTTGCTTTACTTTAAAATGACCATTAATGTACTGAGATTGTAACGACAGAATAGCAGCGGTACGATCATTGAAACTATCTTATAGTTGTGGCCTTTCCTCTGTTGTTGCTGCTGCAGTGGGCTGAGTAACTGGGACCAGAGGGCTCTGCGGGTGTGACTGGCCGGCCGGCTGGCACGACTAACCTCACGAGCGCTTGTGTAGCTTCTCAACCCCGAAAACATTTGAGCACACTTTTGATTCGCCATCAACTTTTGTAAAACTTCCAATATTCAAGTTCTTCACAGTTGATTTCTCACCTCAAATCTCTCAAAAGTGTATTTAGTGACAAAATAGCATACAAAAAAACGTTCTGCTGTTAGCCTCTTTCTCTGTTGGTTTCCGCTTCTCACATGAATGCTTCTTCTTCGTGAGTAGTCTTACAGTCAAGCAGTCATGGCAGAAGCGATACTGCCCCCAGCACTTCCTGTAGTGCATTGCAGCTAGAAATGAACAACCAGAAATGTTCTTAATCAGAAAATTGCTATCTCTGCCTTAAACAGCATCTTTGTAAAGACGCGTCAACAATGAAATTTCATGTTGACGTATTTCTATAATCGACGTCGTCGATTACGTCGACCAATCGTTGCAGCCCTAATGCGCTATACCAAAAACCGCCGATCCAGGGCTCAACAATAAGGACTGCCTGTGTTGGACCGTGACTTTAAATGACCCTTTTTAAACTATGTGTAGTCCTTGGTCCTGCGTGTTCTTTCATGAAGCAATAGGAGAAGATGTTTTTGGTCCAAGTTAATCAGTTTTATTACAAGTAAATGAGTAAAGCTTACAGAGCTCTGGGTCGATCTTCCTTTCTCTGACAAACAACAAGCTGTCAGCTGCACCTCTCCAAAAAACACACACATCAGGTCTAGTTTAATAAATGATAAATCAACAACTACATCACAGGTCAATATAAGAAAACACAATAACTTTGGTTACCCTGAGTAATACAAAAATCATACTATCAGAATCTCTCACCTGACAGGGGCGAGGATCAGACCCTTAGGGCCCCTAATGAGAATGGAACCTGGTGGTGCTGAAACGATTTATCAATTAAATCGATTAATAAAAACAACATGCAAGAAAACAGCAACTCTAATGTTACCGTCCGTCCACCGTAAAAATGTCGCCTCGGCAACAGCACGACGGCACCCGATCAGAAAGCACCCGGTGTTCTGCCAGCGGACCACAGACAAGGTAACAGCAACTTTAGCATTTAACTGAAATCATGATTGATTGTTGAAGCCAAAGTAAGCCGCAGACCTCAGCTGAAAATGTCCTTTGTTGTTCTTTTTTGGGCCGTGAGTTGGAATCTCACAGTCAAGAATTAACAGGGGGGGCGGGGAGCTGCACCTTTTCACTCACTTCCAGCTCTCTCTGTAGCTCAGACGTTTCCTGCTACCTGCGTGTACTAATCCATCCTTCACCAAGATTCTTTGTCTTTATAATTGCCATCTTTATAATAACAAACAACAGCTGTTTCGTGTGCAGGATCGCTCATTTCTCATTTCACGTGTGTTTTCTTGACAAAACGTGGTTTGGAGACCAGAGTCAGGTGACACAGCCGCTGTCAGCTCGTGTAGTGTGTAACCCCCTCTCATGATCAGTCACGTAGTGTGAATTGAAAAGACCAATAAATATCTATCACCTATAAAGGTGCACAGGGTTGATGTTATCAAAAGTACTTCTTAAACGACGCATCGATGAATTATTGAAATAATCTACAGAAGCTTTGAATAGTAAAATCATCGTTAGCTGCAGCCCTAGTAGCATGCATACAATGCCTTGCAAACATGTTCACTAATTGGTGCTGAGTATAAGTAGGTCTACTAGAGAGGAGCTGGTGCAGAGCGGAGCGGGTCAGTCAAGGGCGTCACTTTGTGTTGAAAAGCGGAACGGACATAAGGGCTCAGATGAGGGCTGTGATGGTACATTTGAGTAATGAGACGTGATGCTGCAAAAGATTTTTAACACTATTTAGATTAGATATTTGATGCAGAAATATATGCGCTGGTGTGCCTCCCCCAGAAGATTTCGAGCATTAAACTCGTAATTTCCTACATTATGGAGACATTTTCTGCTCCAATTTACGGTGGAAATGTCTTTTCTAATATGAGGGAAAACTACAGTCCCCTCCAAAACATGAGTATGAGACAAGAGTTCAGAATTTCAGCTTTTATTTCCTGGTATTCACATCTAGATGTGTTAAACAACTCAGGACATATCAGCGTTTGTATTAGACCACAGCATTCTTGGGTGAGCAAAAGTAAAGGAACAAATAATCTTGAAGTAAATAACATTTAATATTTGGTGGCATAACCCT
>NW_025743150.1:5918-12180 GCF_021292245.1 Micropterus dolomieu | reverse complement strand
GATCAGTCACGTAGTGTGAATTGAAAAGACCAATAAATATCTATCACCTATAAAGGTGCACAGGGTTGATCCCGTTACCGGAGGGGGGGCTCCGCCAAGCAAAAGTACTTCTTAAACGACGCATCGATGAATTATTGAAATAATCTACAGAAGCTTTGAATAGTAAAATCATCGTTAGCTGCAGCCCTAGTAGCATGCATACAATGCCTTGCAAACATGTTCACTAATTGGTGCTGAGTATAAGTAGGTCTACTAGAGAGGAGCTGGTGCAGAGCGGAGCGGGTCAGTCAAGGGCGTCACTTTGTGTTGAAAAGCGGAACGGACATAAGGGCTCAGATGAGGGCTGTGATGGTACATTTGAGTAATGAGACGTGATGCTGCAAAAGATTTTTAACACTATTTAGATTAGATATTTGATGCAGAAATATATGCGCTGGTGTGGGGGTCCTCCCCCAGAAGATTTCGAGCATTAAACTCGTAATTTCCTACATTCTGGAGACATTTTCTGCTCCAATTTACGGTGGAAATGTCTTTTCTAATATGAGGGAAAACTACAGTCCCTTCCAAAAGTATTGGAACGGTGAGGCAAATTCCTCTGTTTTTGTTGTTCACTGAAGACATTTGGGTTTAAGATCAAAAGATTCTGAACTCTTGTCTAGTATGAGACAAGAGTTCAGAATTTCAGCTTTTATTTCCTGGTATTCACATCTAGATGTGTTAAACAACTCAGGACGTTTCAGCGTTTGTATTAGACCACAGCATTCTTGGGTGAGCAAAAGTAAAGGAACAAATAATCTTAAAGTAAATAACATTTAATATTTGGTGGGATAACCCTTGCTTGCAATAACTGCCTCAAGCCTGCGACCCATCGACATCACTAAACTGATGCATTCTTCATTTGTGATGCTATTCCAGGCTTTTACCGCAGCTTCTTTCAGTTCTTGTTTGTTTCGGGGTGTTTCTCCCTTCAGACTCCTCTTAAGGAAGTGAAATGCAGCTCTGTTGGGTTAAAGTCAGCTGATTAACTTGGCCAGTCTAAAACCTTCCACTTTTTCCCCCTGATGAAGTCCTTTGTTTTGTTGGCAGTGTGCTTTGGCTCATTGTCCTGCTGCATGATAAATGTCCTCCCGATTAGTTTCAATGCATTTCTCTGTAAATTGGCAGACAAAATGTTTCTGTCCACTTCTAAATTCATTCTGCTGCTACCATCATCAGTTACATCATCAATAAATATTAATGAGCCTGTTCCAGAAGCAGCCATGCACGCCCAAGCCATGACATTACCTCCACCATGCTTCACAGATGAGCTTGCGGATCATAAGCAGTTCCTTTCTCTCTCCACACTTTGGCCTTTCCATCACTTTGCTAGAGATTAATCTTGGTCTCATCAGTCCATAAGATTGTGTTGCAGAACTTTTGCGGCTCATCCATAGGTTGAAATGAAGTTCTGAACACAACAGCATTACGTTCAGACGTTCAGTGAGCTAGATTAAAGTAATAAATTAACAAGAAGAAAAATCGGAAATGTCCTGAAATTAATGTAATAAAAAATCGAAATTCACTCTGTTTTCTTCTGAATATGCCCGATTCAAGTCTCTAAGGTCCATGATAGTGATCGTGGGCTAAACTCAGGAGTATTTCCTCACTGCTAAATCTGATTGCAAAGTTTAATATAACTTTCTAGTGCATGCATAATGCACGACAGATGTGTGTGTGATGTTGCAGCTTTGCAGAGTGAAGTTTCTCTCATAAATGTTTGACTATAATGTCAGAGAATATTCACGTTTTTTTTACTTGTAGATTAATCTTGGAAATTAAATTCTGTCTGGGATTATTCCCCCTCTCTCCCAGCTGGCTCCTTTTTTTTCTATTAAAATGGACCTTATGTGCAGTTGGACCTTTACAACTTTATTCATATTACACATAAAAGATGAGCTCATAAAATACATAGGCTAATAAAGATTTGATCTACAATACGAACACTGTGAAATTAATTACAATTTACTCAATGCGATGCCAACAAGCCCCCCTTGCTTTGTCGTCCACCACGACATTAGATTTAGCCGTTAATGTGTCTTTATAGTCATAATTTCCTGACACTACCAACGTGCGTTCCTCTGGAGAAATAAAAAAAACTCCTATTAAGTTAATAGCGAGTTAACATGGACTCAACTAACCAACATCTTATCCACCTTCGTAGTACCGTTAAGGCGGTCAGAATTTGTCAAGCCTGAGTTTGCCTGATAACCCCGAGTTAACTCTGAGTAGGTTGAACTCCCTTCGTAGTACAAGAAACATCTGTCAGTCACATGTTCCAATAATTTTGTTCACTTGAAAAATGGGTGGGTTCAAACAAAGGGTGATATGTCCTTAGTTGTTTAACACATCTAGATGTGAATACCAGGAAATTAGAGCTGAAATTCTGAACTCTTGTCTCATACTCATCTTTTGATCTTAAACCCAAATGTCTTCAGTGAACAAAAAAAACAAGAAATTTGCCTTACTGTTCCAATACTTTTGGAGGGGAAGGTATATTGCATTGCATGTTTTCTTACTGTGCAAATGAACCTTTCTCAAAGCATTTTCATTTGTTAAATTACAAATATATAACTTTCTTGGTGCAAGCTATATTTCAGAACATTTTTAACAATTGCTTTAAAAAGTAGTGGAGACAAAATCAGTAATTTCAAAATGTGGTGGGTCCGCTCGTATCCCCCCTCAGTATTGAAAGTTTTAGTTTGGCCCAGATTGTTAAACGCACATACCCCGTTCCGCTGCTGCTGACCGGTCGATCAGCCACATCACGGATCAGTAAAACATTAGAAACTGAAAAATGTAAGCATTTAGGGATATTAAACCCGTTTAATGTAAGTAAAGCCACATGAAACTGCAGGCTAATTGGTTGTCCCTTCTCTTACTAACATTAGAGGGAAATAATAAGAAAATAATAATAAATAATTGTATTATTTTTCTAAAATCGCCCCTGCTGCCCGACCTGCAGCTTCTCCCCTCTCCCCTGCAGAGCTCCTCCACTCCACATACGCACACACACACGGAGCGAAGTCAGCCAACAGATCAGCTGACATTACCGAAGTTGACGACAGCTACGGTCTTTAGTATAAGTACATGGTGCAATGAAACCTTTGAGAGTAAAGAGACAATACTTTATCAATACACCTGTTTAGCATAAACATGTAAAACTCGATTTTAATCTGCTCTGGTTTTACACAAGCACAGCGCTAGCTCAGCTTAAGCTAATTGTTACAAACAAGCTAGAGTGAAAGATGTCTGTTTTTATAACTGTTTAGCTTATTTTACCACGTACATTAGAATATGGCACATATAAGGGGCCTAAACTCAGCAGGAGGAGGACATGGGAAAGGACTGATAGGGACTGAGTTCATCATTCTTTCTTTACTTCGTTAAGTATGTTGATGTCAGGAATATGATTTATTTTAATGACATTTTAGATTTGTTTCCACTGAGATATTAGTGACTTTGCTGTTGTAAATCCTGTTGAGCTCTAGAAACATTTAATTATAATAAATTATTTTTAAGAATATATTTTTAAAAGGCATTTGTTTAGTAAAGAGGGTAATAAGAGTGTATCAATAAAATTCTAATGATACCAATCCCAACTTGTGAGAAAATGTCCAGCCTATCTCCATGTCCTAGTTTATCTCCGTGTAGGCTACTTTGTTGATTTGGTGCAAGATGGCGCTGCCAGGGCAGTTGTATAGTATTTTGGTTCACTCTGTTTTGTTTACGTTTGTTAACTTTGCATTCTGTTGTGATACCCGGAGCTCTTTCACCAGAGAAGAGCTCTTAAACATCAGGGGAACAACACCAGCGGATTTAATTCGGACTTTTCACGTGTCATCAGTTGAATTATTGATAGTTTTCAGTCACGTGACATGCGCGGGCAGCTGGAGGGCAAAACAACAGACCAACACAGCGGCTCACACAGTGACTCCCACAAAAGCAGTCAAATTTTATTTGGATCACCTTTCAACTTGAGAAAAAGAAACACAAACTGCAAGTGTTGGGCATATCTGATCCATATAACATTACAGCATCCGCCGCCGCATTTCTACCGTTAAAAACCATCAGTTTACCGTTTACCTTGTGGGGAATCCCTCACCTAACACACCCCAGTCTCTCCTCCTCGATTAGTGAATCCGAAAGCACAACAACCATCTAGCATTTCCAGCAACTCAAAGTAACAGCTTGTTGTTGCTTACTGGTCGGCAGGCAGCGGAAAATAACTTCATTTTTGCCCTCCAAGGGAGCGTTTTCCTTGGAATGTGACGTCATGTGAAAACTATGAATTGGACATTCTGGTCAAGGCTTCACTCTCCGTTGTTTATTTGGTAAAACGCCAAAGGAGGAGCTACAGTAAGCTGGTGCGACTGCAACGAAGAGGACGCTGCTACCGGGAATATTTCTCTCCGATGTGCGCTCGCTGTGCAATAAACTGGACAAACTTTCGGCTACTGGTGGGGAAAACAGAGACTTCTGTTCTGTGCTTCACAGAGATGTGGCTTTGTGGATCGATACCGGACTACGCACTTCAGCTGGCTGGATTCCAACTCTATAGAGCGGACCGCGACACAGAGCTCTCTGTTGGTAGAGCGGACATTCCCGGACACACTTAGTTATTGTTCTTGGTGACCACGTTATGGTCCACTTAATTCCTTCATACAGGCAGAAATTAAAGCTCCGTAAACCTGTGGTGAGGACTTCTAAGCAGTGGACCAGTGAAGCTGTAGAGGACCTTCAGGTGTCTTTGGACTGTTCTGACTGGGATGTTTCAGGACTGCTACCAATAGTCTGGATGAGTATACAGAGGGTGTGATGTCCTACATCAGCTTCTGTGAAGACAACTGTGAACCATCCTTAAAGGCGGGTAGCTCCACCTTACCCCTCTCTCCATCTCAGAGAGGGATGTCAACAGACTGTTCATGAGGCAGAAACCTCGCAAAGCCGCTGGGCCGGACTCTGTCTCCCCATCCACCCTGAATCACTGTGCTGATCAGCTGTCTCCGGTGTCATCCCGGCCCTGCTGCAGAACAAGCTCTCCCAGCTGAGAACTACCAACAGGCACTTTAGCCACCAGGATTTTTCATTTAATATAAACATATTGCATGAAATTAAATTGTTGTTTTCTTTTCAACAGGAAGTCGAGATGAAACGGATTGTACAGAGTTCATGACTACTTCCTGCCCTGCACTGAGGGAACTTTCATGAATCAGCCTACTGGACATAAACAATGTTTTGCCTGTACGAACTGTGTTGCAGGTAGATTTCTATTAATATTTTCTCATCATTAGTAGAAACTTAGAGCCTAGTTAAAGACAGTAAGTAAGCTTATTAAAGATGTGAATTATACAATTCCATGTTGTAAAGTAAACCAGTACAGCGCAGAACTAAAATCTTACAATGCTTGTTTAACTTTCTGCAGTCTGTAGATGATGAGAAATCAAATTCATGACATGTTATTACACTAGTTCATGGGAGCCCCATACCACAAAACAACTTTTGTAGTCATGAATCACCAAGTCTTCTAGAGTAAAACTGCCCAAAATTCACACCCATACACAACAGCAAACCATCATTTAAGCTCAAACTAGGCGTGGGCGATATTAGATCGTGGACGATTAAAATGTCTCCACAATCTGCCTTTTCAGTTTGATCATTAGTATCGTGCTACATTGCACAATCTGTCAGTTTTAGTTCTATGGTAGCTGCTCTGTCAGTTGCCTCGCTTTCTGCGTCCTCCGCTGTCTACAAAGGCAACACTGTTGGGTGTCACAAAATTAACATTAAAGTTCCCCGTGTCCCGCGGCTGCTCTGCCTCAACTCTCTGTGATTTATGGAGTTTGCTGATGAACAGAAAGTCTTTCTTGTTGCTAAAGTAACCACTGCAGCTAACTAGCTGCTGTTAACTAATTAGCTCAGTTAGCGTAGTGGTCATAGCTGACTCAGCCCAGACTGGGAGCACGGAGCACCTGAGGACTGTATTGTGTTTAACGTTACACCTCTACTCAGGCACTGGAGGTTTTCAGGCCAGGATAACGTCAGCGAGCGGCGCCGGGATTGGGCACCAGAATCAGAGCTGAGCGAGCAGTCAACGAAACCGAGCTCAGCAGCCTCCTAGTAAAAATGGCATGAACGGGACCGAACACAGAGACCAACAGGGAATATAGTACCAGTGTGAGTTTCTTTAAGAACAGATAGATTTCCATTGGATTTTGACATTACA
>NW_025743150.1:4480-5898 GCF_021292245.1 Micropterus dolomieu | reverse complement strand
GTTGGGTGTCACAAAATTAACATTAAAGTTCCCCGTGTCCCGCGGCTGCTCTGCCTCAACTCTCTGTGATTTATGGAGTTTGCTGATGAACAGAAAGTCTTTCTTGTTGCTAAAGTAACCACTGCAGCTAACTAGCTGCTGTTAACTAATTAGCTCAGTTAGCGTAGTGGTCATAGCTGACTCAGCCCAGACTGGGAGCACGGAGCACCTGAGGACTGTATTGTGTTTAACGTTACACCTCTACTCAGGCACTGGAGGTTTTCAGGCCAGGATAACGTCAGCGAGCGGCGCCGGGATTGGGCACCAGAATCAGAGCTGAGCGAGCAGTCAACGAAACCGAGCTCAGCAGCCTCCTAGTAAAAATGGCATGAACGGGACCGAACACAGAGACCAACAGGGAATATAGTACCAGTGTGAGTTTCTTTAAGAACAGATAGATTTCCATTGGATTTTGACATTACAGTTTGATAAACCACAAACGGCTGACGTTACTGACTGTTTCTGTCTGCATCTGTAGCTAGTTAGCTCGGTTAGCCGGGCAGCTGGCTGTCCTAGCTGATTCAGGCCCGGGGGGCCAAGAGCCGAACCCAGCAGGAAAACCAACCCCGATCATGTATTCCCTGTCTTTAAACTGGTCTCTGCTGGTCTCGGAGGCCGTCTTGGGTCCCAGCCGTAGTGTTCACTCAGTGAGAGCTGAACCCACCTGCACAGAGTCTGCATGATGGGGTGTAACGCACATTCAGCGCTACTAGCTACTGTAAACCCCAATCAGTGAAAATCAAAACCAAAAATGTATATTAAAATCTCTAAAATGTTATAAGAACAAAATTAATCAGTTAATTGTTGTTTGAATGAATCATTAGGCTACTATGTGTGTCCGTTTGAAATCAATGATTCGCCATGAAACAGGAAGTTGTAACTTCACTGTACAGTACATGCTCAAATCTGTACCAAACTTTGCGAATTTGCAAATTCTACTATGAAGAAGGCGTGACCGGCCCTTTCTCTGCCTCTGATTGGCTTAGCCTGACGGTGGAGTTTCTGAGATAGACCTGGTTTAAAGAACAGAGGCGAGTTCATCCTCAAAATGTTTTGCACCAGTTTGCAACATTTTTGGATTGATTGACAAGTTTTATTGCAAGGAAATTTGTAACGTTGCACAATGGGCTTCAAGGAATGTTTAGTCGTCGTGTCAGAGGTGTGACCCAATCAGGTGCGACAAGTATGTAAACACAGCTCTGTTGAAAAGGCAGTAAAGTGCACTGCACTTGCGTGCACAACAGTGCGTTCAATTCACCACCGTTTCTGTTGAAAAAAGCATTTTGTTACGTTTTGTCGGAGCTGAACTCAACCCAGGTTTCAGCTGAAAGAACAGGAAGTTTTTGCTGGTCTATTGACTTTAGCAAATTAGGTTATAT
>NW_025743150.1:1165-4460 GCF_021292245.1 Micropterus dolomieu | reverse complement strand
AGCTACAGTAAGCTGGTGCGACTGCAACGAAGAGGACGCTGCTACCGGGAATATTTCTCTCCGATGTGCGCTCGCTGTGCAATAAACTGGACAAACTTCCGGCTACTGGTGGGGAAAACAGAGACTTCTGTTCTGTGCTTCACAGAGATGTGGCTTTGTGGATCGATACCGGACTACGCACTTCAGCTGGCTGGATTCCAACTCTATAGAGCGGACCGCGGCACAGAGCTCTCTGTTGGTAGAGCGGACATTCCCGGACACACTTAGTTATTGTTCCTTCATACAGGCAGAAATTAAAGCTCCGTAAACCTGTGGTGAGGACTTCTAAGCAGTGGATCAGTGAAGCTGTAGAGGACCTTCAGGTGTCTTTGGACTGTTCTGACTGGGATGTTTCAGGACTGCTACCAATAGTCTGGATGAGTATACAGAGGGTCTGATGTCCTACATCAGCTTCTGTGAAGACAACTGTGAACCATCCTTAAAGGCGGGTAGCTCCACCTTACCCCTCTCTCCATCTCAGAGAGGGATGTCAACAGACTCTTCATGAGGCAGAAACCTCGCAAAGCAGCTGGGCCGGACTCTGTCTCCCCATCCACCCTGAATCACTGTGCTGATCAGCTGTCTTCGGTGTCATCCCGGCTCTGCTGCAGACCAAGCTCTCCCAGCTGAGAACTCCCAACAGGCACTTTAGCCACCAGGATTTTTCATTTAATATAAACATATTGCATGAAATTAAATTGTTGTTTTCTTTTCAACAGGAAGTCGAGATGAAACAGATTGTACAGAGTTCACGACTACTTCCTGCCCTGCACTGAGGGAACTTTCATGAATCAGCCTACTGGCTGTACGAATGGTGTTGCAGGTAGATTTCTATTAATATTTTCTCATCATTAGTAGAAACTTAGAGCCTAGTTAAAGACAGTAAGTAAGCTTATTAAAGATGTGAATTATACAATTCCAGGTTGTAAAGTAAACCAGTACAGCGCAGAATTAAAATCTTACAATGCTTGTTTAACTGTCTGCAGTCTGTAGATGATGAGAAATCAAATTCATGACATGTTATTACACTAGTTCATGGGAGCCCCATACCACAAAACAACTTTTGTAGTCATGAATCACCAAGTCTTCTAGAGTAACACTGCCCAAAAGTCACACCCACAGACAACAGCAAACCATCATTTAAGCTCAAACTAGGCGTGGGCGATATTAGATCGTGGACGATTAAAATGTCTCCACAATCTGCCTTTTCAGTTTGATCATTAGTATCGTGCTACATTGCACAATCTGTCAGTTTTAGTTCTATGGTAGCTGCTCTGTCAGTTGCCTCGCTTTCTGCGTCTTCCGCTGTCTACAAAGGCAACACTGTTGGGTGTCACAAAATTAACATTAAAGTTCCCCGTGTCCCGCGGCTGCTCTGCCTCAACTCTCTGTGATTTATGGAGTTTGCTGATGAACAGAAAGTGTTTCTTGTTGCTAAAGTAACCACTAACTGCGGCTAATCAGAGCTGAGCGAGCAGTCAACGAAACCGAGCTCAGCAGCCTCCTAGTAAAAACGGCATGAACGGGACCGAACACAGAGACCAACAGGGAATATAGTACCAGTGTGAGTTTCTTTAAGAACAGATAGATTTCCATTGGATTTTGACATTACAGTTTGATAAACCACAAACGGCTGACGTTACTGACTGTTTCTGTCTGCATCTGTAGCTAGTTAGCTCGGTTAGCCGGGCAGCTGGCTGTCCTAGCTGATTCAGGCCCGGGGGGCCAAGAGCCGAACCCAGCAGGAAAACCAACCCCGATCATGTATTCCCTGTCTTTAAACTGGTCTCTGCTGGTCTCGGAGGCCGTCTTGGGTCCCAGCCGTAGTGTTCACTCAGTGAGAGCTGAACCCACCTGCACAGAGTCTGCATGATGGGGTGTAACGCACATTCAACGCTACTAGCTACTGTAAACCCCAATCAGTGAAAATCAAAACCAAAAATGTATATTAAAATCTCTAAAATGTTATAAGAACAAAATGAATCAGTTAATTGTTGTTTGAATGAATCATTAGGCTACTATGTGTGTCCGTGGCGTGGCGTTTGAAATCAATGATTCTCCATGAAACAGGAAGTTGTAACTTCACTGTACAGTACATGCTCAAATCTGTACCAAACTTTGCGAATTTGCAAATTCTACTATGAAGAAGGCGTGACCGGCCCTTTCTCTGCCTCTGATTGGCTTAGCCTATGGTGGAGTTTCTGAGATAGACCTGGTTTAAAGAACAGAGGCGAGTTCATCCTCAAAATGTTTTGCACCAGTTTGCAACATTTTTGGATTGATTGACAAGTTTTGTTGCAAGGAAATTTGTAACGTTGCACAACGGGCTTCAAGGAATGTTTAGTCGTCGTGTCAGAGGTGTGACCCAATCAGGTGCGACAAGTATGTAAACACAGCTCTGTTGAAAAGGCAGTAAAGTGCACTGCACTTGCGTGCACAACAGTGCGTTCAATTCACCACCGTTTCTGTTGAAAAAAGCGTTTTGTTACGTTTTGTCGGAGCTGAACTCAACCCAGGTTTCAGCTGAAAGAACAGGAAGTTTTTGCTGGTCTATTGACTTTAGCAAATTAGGTTATATTTTTATTTCTTTAATGTCTACATTATCAACTTAAGCAACTGTGACACAGCAACATCCCCTCGGGGATCAATAAAGGATTTCTGATTCTTTTTTCTGATTCTAATAAACAGTTTGCTTAGCAGTTAGTGTAATCTCTACATGGATATGTTTCTTTTTCTTTCAGGTGATATCCCTGTCCCCTGATTTTACTCTCACTTCATCCCAAATCTCAGTGAGAGGACGTCTTCAGCCCATGAAAGCTGTGATTCTGCTGTACAAAATGATGTTTAGAAGAAAACCTCTGGCACCTGCAGCATTGATGGTAAAATCATTTTTATCAACTTGCATAAGAACCCGACAGCCTAGTTACAACATTTCTGCATTACTTCTGCAATGTGCCTAACTGAACTGGAAACAACCTCACAGTGCCACGTGGTGGACTAGCGGACTGGTACTACAGCAAGCTTCCATGGCAGCAGTTCATGCATCACTTTACTCCTCCCGTCCAACGTTTCCTTCTTTGTTTAAATGTTTTCCTTTATGATTATGTCTCTCTAACATCGACAAACATTTCAGTGTCAAGAAAAGAAAAAAGATTTTAGGTTTTCTGTTCATCAGCTCTGCTGAGTGATGAGCATCTGCTCTGCCGTTAACCTCTGTAACAGAAGAAAGATGATGTGGTGAAGGTGAAGATGGAGC
>NW_025743150.1:0-1145 GCF_021292245.1 Micropterus dolomieu | reverse complement strand
GGATATGTTTCTTTTTCTTTCAGGTGATGTCCCTGTCCCCTGATTTTACTCTCACTTCATCCCAAATCTCAGTGAGAGGACGTCTTCAGCCCATGAAAGCTGTGATTCTGCTGTACAAAATGATGTTTAGAAGAAAACCTCTGGCACCTGCAGCATTGATGGTAAAATCATTTTTATCAACTTGCATAAGAACCCGACAGCCTAGTTACAACATTTCTGCATTACTTCTGCAATGTGCCTAACTGAACTGGAAACAACCTCACAGTGCCACGTGGTGGACTAGCGGACTGGTACTACAGCAAGCTTTCATGGCAGCAGTTCATGCATCACTTTACTCCTTCTTTGTTTAAATGTTTTCCTTTATGATTATGTCTCTCTAACATCGACAAACATTTCAGTGTTGTGATGTCCGAACAATAATGCTGCGATGATGTGTTGAGAAGAAATCCGCTTGACACTGTTCTTGATTATAAAGTTTATTACATCAAGGAATTCAGCATCAATTACAAGCTCTGCAGCAGCTTGGAGAGTGACCCAGCCCAATAACCACTCTGTCTCTCTGTACATCGAACACAGCTTATATAGGACATGTTTAGGTATCTGCTAAATACCATATAAGGGCACAGTCCCTTCATAAACACTAATCTCTACTCCCCCTAACACTGGGTCAGAGGTCAAATTCCATAGGAGGGTTCACTCTTTACACACCCATCAATCATTACTCCCCCTTAAGAGTTCACTGTGCCTCTCTCCAGCTGCAGAGTATTATTTTAAACTGTAATGGTCAAATGCACATATGTTATACACCACAGTGTCAAGAAAAGAAAAAAGATTTTAGGTTTTCTGTTCATCTGCTCTGCCGTTAACCTCTGTAACAGAAGAAAGATGATGTGGTGAAGGTGAAGATGGAGCTGTTTAATAGTACTAGTGGGAAAGTGGAAAGTCAGTGGAAAGTTCCTTTCCAGTGATAGGATGAAGGTGGGGGTTGTGCACAAAAGAAAACATTTCAAAGCAGTTTTGAAATGAAGAAATAGAAAATAAATACATTGAGTGAAAAGAGAAAATACATTCTACAGTACATATGGGAAACACTGGTGTTCCTTCACCTTAATGATGATAAGAATGTAATATTTAAACTCTCCTTT
>NW_025743149.1:0-12424 GCF_021292245.1 Micropterus dolomieu | reverse complement strand
CACCTTGTTGGGCTTCATGGTGGCCATGTTGTATGGATCCATCAGCATATCTAACATTTGAACACACCCATGCTCTGCTGCCAATGCAAATGCCCGGTGTCCTGACTGAAATATGAAACTTAATTTACGGCATGTTTTTTGGTAGTTCTAAATAATTTGTCCAAAAGGGAATCATACAGTTGATTTATGAAAAATTAGTGTCAAGTACCTGGTCATCTTTGTCTAGTTCTTTCATCTGCAGGTCATTAACAATATACTCTACAATTTCAGTGTGGTTGTTGATAGCAGCACAGTGCATGATGTTCAGTCCTTCCTGAGGTGGAAAAAAGCAAATTCTAATTTAAAATCTGCCGCTGTCAAAGAATTTTAACGTGAGTTGGATTTGGACACAAAAGGAGGGTCTGCACTAAGGCTTGTAATGAGACAAGCTTACAAATGTTAGATTCAAAATCCAGGATAATGAAAATTAATCAGGACTCAGTGTTGCTTATGTTTCTTTTAGAACTGTTGCACAAAATAAAAAGACAAATGGCACAATATCTCGGTATTTTGCTCTGTCAGTAGAACAAACTTGCTGCTTCGTTACCTCGTTCTCAACCTTCTGTTCAGCCCCAGCCTTCACTAATAATTTCAGGATCTCCAAACTGCCAAACCAGGCAGCCAAATGAATGGGTGCCACGCCATACTGTCAGACACAGAACACAAAATGGAAAGTTGTGATTACTAGTTGTGAAATATTACACAAGCTATTGTCTGGGACTCGGGTTTTCCAATACAGTCATTTCAGACCCTCTCACCTTGTCTTTTTGGTCCACCTTGACCCTGCGCTGCACAAGAAACTGCACAGCTTCCTTGTTTTTCCCAGCTACTGCATAGTGAAGGGCAGTCCTATTATGCTGAGACAAACAACTTAATCAGTAACATCCAATTAGCCTTTGAGTCTGTTAGTTTGATATTAAACAATGCAGTGAGATGCACATAGAGGGTTTGTTTTATTAAGACCCACCTCATTCATTGCATTGGCATTCAGTCCTTTTCCAAGAGTCTTCATGGTCTCCACGTCATTACTTTTAGCTGCTTCCATAAACTGCTTCTCTGCATCAAAGACTGCACCACACAGCAGACAGGAAAAGTTTACATATAACTATTTACATTAAATATAAACTTTAATGTACATAACAGCATGTATAAGGTGTTTAAAATGGCATTTGAGTCACAACTTCAACAGGAACACACTGTAAGGTAAACTGAGATGAGTGAGTATCTGTTTAAGGTTTCAGCCTTGTGCAAATATAGTGTGTTTCTTGGAAAGAAACTGTCATGCTGTGGGCATGCAGTCAGTACACCGGAGTGAAAAACTAATGATTAACTTTAACAGTATAAACTCAAAAGCTCAGTCCTGAACCAGATGAAATAATGCTACATAATGTTCTATAATTTTTATGTTCTGTTAAGCCACAGTATGTATTTATTTTCCACCTTTTAAATACTCACTTATCTCTTTGTTTTCATTGTTGTTGCCCGTATTGTCTGCGTGCTTGTTCCGTATATAGTCAACAAACCCCCTCACTGTCTCCTGTCTCATCCACTTTTGAGGGTCCAAATCGTCTCTCTTAGGACAATGCTTCTTGATCATCCCCCTCAAAGCCATAGCTCTTCTGTCCACTGAGAGGTTCTTTCAATTACCTGTGTAACCACAGTGGGGTTGGTGTAATTATAAAAATAAACAGTAATAATGTATGCACCAAACACAAACAAAAACCTCAGGACACAGATCATTCCGAAGATGAATCCAGTTTCATGTAGTTCCTCTCTTCAAAAAGTGAATAGCAAGCCTTGAAATGGAAGTGTACTCCCACTATTTTCTTAATGATGAGGGCTGGACCATGTTTACTTTACTGGCTCACACCCTTGACAGACTGTAGGCGATGATCTGTAAGGTAAAGTTGTCACGAGTGATGTAGTAGCTGTTTTTTGTTAAACAAAAAGGCTACCACTGTTTATACAAAAGGTCTGTCTCTGTAGAGATGCTTTCCATAATGTTGTCATGTTCAACTTGTAGTGGATGTTTGCTACCTTGATGGAGCCATGGGGGTTCAATCTCAAAACGGTTTGCAATGTTTTCGGATTGAACAACCTTCCTTGCAACGTTCCGCAAGGGGCTTTGAGGTACAGTCCCCTCCAAAAGTATTGGAACAGTAAGGCAAACTCCTTTGTTTTTGTTGTTCACTGAAGACATTTGGATTTAAGATGAAAACATGAGTATGAGACAAGAATTCAGAACTTCAGCTTTTATTTCCTAGTATTGAAATGTAAATGCTCTGTATTTGTATAGCGCCTTTCTAGTTATTGGCGGAACAGCCGCCAGGGGCAATTCAGGGTTCAGTATCTTGCCCAAAGATACTTCAACATGCAGCCTGGAGGAGCCGGGGATTGAACCGCCGGCCTGCCGATTAACAGGCAACCTACCTCCTGAGCCACAGCCGCCCCCTGTATTCACATCTATATACATGTGTAAAAACAACTTAGGACATATCAGTTTGTATTAGACCTCAGCATTCTTAGGTGAGCAAAAGTAATGGAACAAATAATCTTAAAGTAAATAACATTTAATATTTGGTGGCATAACCTTTGCTTGCAATAACTGCCTCAAGCCTGCGACTTATCAACATCACCAAACTGTTGCATTCTTCATTTGTGATTCTATTCCAGGCTTTTACCGCAGCTTCTTTCAGTTCTTGCTTGTTTCTTTCTTCAGTCTCCTCTTAATGTTTGGACAATCAACCTAAAAGGCAACACCTGTGCAACAAGAAGCATCTGTCTGTCACATGTTCCAATAGTTGATTACTTACTTGAAAAATGGGTGGGTTCAAACGAAGGGTGCTATGTCCTGAGTTGTTTAACACATCTAGATTTGAATACCAGGAAATAAAAACCTGAAATTCTGAACTCTTGTCTCATACTGATGTTTTCATCTTAAACCCAAATGTCTTCAGTGAACAACAAAAACAAAGGGATTTGCCTTACCGTTCCAATACTTTTGGAGGGGACTGTATGTTTTCTCCCGTTGTTACCCCCATGTTAAAATGCCCAACTTCAAAGCAGAACAAAACATACAGCCTGGTACAAAAGATGGTTTTAGTGTATATAGCTAATTTTGCCCTTCGTGACAACTGTGCATAATTAGGGGCTTGGTCGCTTTGATTGACAGGTGGCTGCTGTCGCTGTGACTGCTAGCTGACTGATTGCCGTCTGTTCAGCTAAAGCCCTGGACATCAGAGATGTGCGGATCGATCCTATAGTAGAGATATTTCTGATACCAACGTTTCCTGCTCTAGGATCAATACTCATATAAAAGGATCGATATCTAAACTCAGTAATTTGAGCGAGTGTGTGTTTTATCATAAGTTACTGTCACCAGGATGGTCTAATTATACTCGGTTGATAGGAACTACTTTTCCTTCCGACTGTCAAAGTCATGCTTGCGCTAAGGCTCTGTGACGGAGCTTCTTTGAAATGAGCTGCTGCAGCCCTTTACATTTCCTGCGATTAAATACTGACTCTGGCCGACTGTAAAAGCAAGCACACCTGGCTGTATTTTAGCTGTGAAGGTAATAATATTGCTGTGTGATGTGTGTGCAAAGACAGTGAAATACTTTGGCAACACTGCAAACTTCACTAAACATCTGAGATTAAGTCAAAATAATACGATGATGTTATTAAGCAGCAGTTCTGAGCAGGATATTTTGATTATAATTAAAGAATATGACAGTAGTTTGATGTCTTGTCATCATGCAGCTATTATTTTGAATTGGTAAGGCTACAGCCTACTCCTTATTTCGCTCATAAATACAGAAACGGGAGAGGGGAGGTCACATTAAACTAGAAATAAAATATGCAAAAAGTATTGGTATCGGTATCAGCAATACCAGCCTGGGTATTACTTGGTATTGGATCGGATAAGAATTAAGTGGTATCGCACATCACTACTGGACATACTTGCTTTTAACGCGTTCGCGTCATAGGTTCGCATACACAAGATGGCTACCACGCATATGTAAATGCCCCTTATCTGTACAGCGCGACCACTCAAAGCGCTTTACACTACATCACATTCACCATTCACACACATTCATACACTGAGCCTAAGTGCTCAAACAGAAACTAACATTCATACACTGGTGGAACAGCCACCAGAGGACACTTCGACATGCAGCTTGGAGGAACCGCCGACCTTCCGATTTACGGGCAACCCGCTCTTCCTCCTGAGCCACAGCCGCGCACTAATATCCTGCGTTCCTTTGGAGCGTAGGTTGTGCGTCCCCAGAAATTAACGCAATGTTAGTAGTTAGTTTGGAGTGAGATTCGGTATTGGAGGTCGGTTTATTTTAGGGGTTGGGGTCATCACTCTGTAATCCTCAGGAAATTTGTTTTAAATTTTGTTCAACAGCCACATGTATGTGTAGCTGAAAGCCAAGTCAGTAATCAGTGTTCAAGATATTTGCCAACCTCCAGACGTGATAGCCTTATTTTTGACCAAACCTAACCTTGGGGAGTCTTCCCCCAGAGTCTATGTGTCAAACCAGAGTCTGTATTTCTTTTAATTCCAGAGAATATATGGAATATTAAAGTTCATAATAAGCAATAGCGTAGGTTTTCCTTCAGCAATGGATGAGCCAATTAATTAGGCAGGAGTTCTGGGGGCCCTCTCCCAACTTAATTTCCTGCATTGTCGTGAATTTTTTTTTTTGCACCAATTGCCTTGCCTTTTCTGCAGTTTATGGTGGAAATGTTTTTAGGCTATGTCAACGGAAACACAAAACTCAGGCAGTAGGTGACAATTTCAAATATAAAACATACCAGAACATAATTCAGTATGTGTATGGCTTTGAAGCATTCTGTATTTACTAACACTAATTAGTTCCTTGCATAATGCGCATGCGTTGGCGTCTGTAGCTACCTGTCGGAAGCTCTGTCTTAAACTTGACTTTTATCCAGTTTTAATCCACACTTTTATGTTACATTTTTTATATCCTTTTATTTAACTTAAGTTTTTAACTTGAGTTTTATGTTGGTTAAGGATTTTAGTCATTCGACATGGATTTTAAGCTAGATGGCCGTAAAAACACTATCAACGCTACTGACCACAACAAAGCTCCGGCGACTAACATTATGCTAGCCGAGATAACTCTGCCCCTGAGGACTGCATACTCCTTAAGAAAGCCAACAAAAAGATTGCTGACCTTATGGAAGACATCCAACGACTTTCAGAGGAACTCAAAGAGAAAGATTCCCTGCTGACTGGCTTTATGGATGTGGCTTCAGTACAAGCCAAACAGATTGTTTCTCTTAGCGCAACCACTAACATCCAGGACACCGTGTTATGGGACCCCTCTACGCTTCCAAGGCTTTCCTCCTGCTCGACTCCAAAGCATCAGTCAACCTGGGCTGAAGTGGTGGTCCGTGGCTGCAAGAGAGGCTCGGCTGCCTCTCCTCCGCACATCGGCCTCTCCAACCGCTATGCAGCCTTGTCTAACGACACTCCGGTCCATCCAGCGGATGCACCTGCGGCTTCGAGTCTCACTGACACGGATCCCTTTCGGCGGATAGTGCCTGCCGACACTGTTGCATCTCCTCCACCAGCAAACGGTGATCGCCTGGGCCGCCGGTCTGCCACTGGGCCTGATCGACGGCCGTCATCCCGGTCAAAAACCGACGTAGGATCCTGAAGGAGGCTGTGCTCAGACACTCCGGAGGCCTGCACCGTCGGGTAGCCCTTCTCTCAGGTCTGTTACTGCTACTTCAACACAACACTTGGCTATCTCTGGTCCCATTCCCACAGTTGGTCGCAGTGCTGGCCGCAAACTCATTTAAAATGGCTCTCTTCAATGTGAGATCACTTTCAAGTAAGACTTTTATCTTATATGATTTTATCTTGTCTGCAAATCTAGATTTTATGTTTTTAACTGAATCATGGTTGCAAATGAATGACTATAGCCAGCTAGCTGAACTGTGTCCGCCTCAGTATGATTGTTTTAGTCAACCCAGGGTCAGTGGTCGTGGTGGTGGGCTAGTGAGCGTGTATAGGAAAAATTTTAAATGTCATCAAGTACGCTGTGATGAATTTAACTCCTTTGAAGTTCTCACTCTTAAAGTTGGAGGGCTGCAACCTATCATACTTGTTATTATTTATCGCCCCCCAAAACCGTCTGGAGGATTTTTATCAGAACTTCCTGAATTTTTATCTACTCTGGTTTTAAATTATGACAGAATTGTTCTTTGTGGCGATTTTAATATTCATGTTGATGACCCCAACAATGTTAATGCAAATGACTTTTTAAATATGGCCACTTCTTTTAACTTCAAACAACATGTCAAAGGGCAAACACATAACCGTGGTCATACATTGGACTTGGTTTTTAGCCTGGGTGTCAGCATTTCCTCTGTGGAATTAGTGGACATGACCATATCTGACCACAGATGTATTGTTTTTAGCTGCGATTCGCCTGTTACTCATGCCGCCTCACCAAGCTCCGTGTGTTCTCGCATCTTTAATGGACAAAGTGTTTCAAAGTTTTGTACATTCTTTCAGAGCCAAAGCCAACACCTGTCTGATTCCAACACCAACAATCTGGTCGATCACTTCAATCATATCTGCTTGTCGTCACTAAATATTACTGCTCCTCTAAAGGTTAGGCCTACGTCTAAAGCTAGTAAGCAACCCTGGATAAATGACAGCATTCGCAGCCTAAAAAGGGAATGCAGGAAAGCAGAGCGCAGATGGAAAAAATCCAGTCTCCAAGTCCATTACCTCAGTCTGAAGGATTTATTACTACAATAACATGGTTAAGGATGCGAGAACACATTATTTTTGTGAACTCATTACTACACATAAACACAATCCCAGGTTTCTGTTTAAGACTGTGGATCAGCTGGTAAACCCAACCCCTCCTTGTGCCTCAGCTGGAAGTAATGATGACTGTGAATTGTTTTTATCTTATTTTACCAATAAGGTGGTGTCAATCAGAGCCTCTATTACCCCCACTGCCTCTTACTCAGAGGTTCCTCACCAGCAACAAGAGAGTTTTAACCAGTTTTATCCCATCGACTTGTCTGAGCTTTTAAAAACAGTATCACAAATGAGAGTGTCCTCCAGCCCACTTGATGTAATACCTACAAAGTTTTTACTGAAAGTAATAGATTCTGTTGGGCCCCATTTGATCTCTGTTTTTAACATCTCCCTATCTACTGGTTGTGTCCCTGATTATTTTAAAACGGCTTGCGTGAACCCACTTTTAAAAAAACCTGGTTTAGATCCCTCCCTCCCACAAAATTTTAGACCAATTTCTTTTTCAGATTTTAGAAATACACTGCTCAAAAAAATAAAGGGAGCACTTAAACAACACAATGTAACTCCAAGTCAATCACACTCCTGTGAAATCAAACTGTCCACTTAGGAAGCAACACTGATTGACAATCAATTTCACATGCTGTTGTGCAAATGGAATAGACAACAGGTGGAAATTATAGGCAATTAGCAAGACACCCCCAATAAAGGAGTGGTTCTGCAGGTGGTGACCACAGACCACTTCTCAGTTCCTATGCTTCCTGGCCGATGTTTTGGTCACTTTTGAATGCTGGCTTCACTCTAGTGGTAGCATGAGACGGAGTCTACAACCCACACAAGTGGCTCAGGTAGTGCAGGATGGCACATCAATGCGAGCTGTGGCAAGAAGGTTTGCTGTTTCTGTCAGTGTAGTGTCCAGAGCATGGAGGCGCTACCAGGAGACAGGCCAGTACATCAGGAGACGTGGAGGAGTCCGTAGGCAGGGAACAACCCAGCAGCAGGACCGCTACCTCCGCCTTTGTGCAAGGAGGAGCAGGAGGAGCACTGCCAGAGCCCTGCAAAATGACCTCCAGCAGGCCACAAATGTGCATGTGTCTGCTCAAACGGTCAGAAACAGACTCCATGAGGGTGGTATGAGGGCCCGACGTCCACAGGTGGGGGTTGTGCTTACAGCCCAACACCGTGCCGGGACATTTGGCATTTGCCAGAGAACATCAAGATTGGAAAATTCACCACTGGCGCCCTGTGCTCTTCACAGATGAAAGCAGGTTCACACTGAGCACATGTGACAGACGGACAGGAGTCTGGAGACGCCGTGGAGAATGTTCTGCTGTCTGCAACATCCTCCAGCATGACCGATTTGGCGGTGGGTCAGTAATGGTGTGGGGTAGAATTTCTTTGGGGGGCCACACAGCCCTCCATGTGCTCGCCAGAGGTAGCCTGACTGCCATTAGGTACCGAGATGAGATCCTCAGACCCCTTGTGAGACCATATGCTGGTGCGGTTGGCCCTGGGTTCCTCCTAATGCAACACAATGCTAGACCTCATGTGGCTGGAGTGTGTCAGCAGTTCCTGCAAGAGGAAGGCATTGATGCTATGGACTGGCCCGCCCGTTCCTCAGACCTGAATCCAATTGAGCACATCTGGGACATCATGTCTCGCTCCATCCACCAACGCCACGTTGCACCACAGACTGTCCAGGAGTTGGCCACCTCATCAGGAGCATGCCCAGGCGTTGTAGGAAGGTCATACAGGCACGTAGAGGCCACACACACTACTGAGCCTCATTTTGACTTGTTTTAAGGACATTACATCAAAGTTGGATCGGCCTGCAGTGTGGTTTTCCACTTTGATTTTGAGTGTGACTCCAAATCCAGACCTCCATGGGTTGATAAATTTGATTTCCATTGATAATTTTTGTGTGATTTTGTTGTCAGCACATTCAACTATGTAAAGAAAGGAGTATTTAATGAGATTATTTCATTAATTCAGATCTAGGATGTGTTATTTTAGTGTTCCCTTTATTTTTTTGAGCAGTATAATTGTGTCAAAACAGATGCTCACTATAGTGGAAAATAACAAGTTATTTGAAAAGTTTCAATCTGGTTCCAGGAAGTAGCACAGCACTGAGACTGCCCTGCTTAAAGTCACCAATGACCTTTTAATGTCTGCTGATGAAGGTGTGTGCTCAGTCCTGGTAATCCTGGACCTTAGCGCTGCTTTTGACACCATTGATCACAACATCATGTTAGACAGACTGAGGCACTGGGTGGGGATCTCTGGTACTGCCCTAGAATGGTTTTCATCCTACCTGTCAAATAGGAAGTTCTGTGTGTCTGTAAACAACTATGTCTCTTTGTTCTGTCCAGTTAAATATGGTGTGCCTCAGGGGTCGGTCTTAGGACCCATTTTGTTTTCCTTATATCTGCTTCCCCTCGGACATATTTTCCATAAACATGGTATTTCATATTTACACTGATGACACACAAATTTACTTGCCCGTCAGATCCACAGACCCTGGAATGCTGAGTTCACTTAATAACTGCCTTTGTGAAGTTAAAAAATGGATGTCAAATAATTTCCTCCAGCTGAACTCAGACAAAACAGAAATCCTGGTCATTGGGTCCCAGCCGATGGCAAAACAAATACTTCCATCTGCTGGTTCCCTAGTAAATCACATTAAGCCTGTTGCAAAAGAACCTTGTTGTTTGGTTTGATAGTAATTTAAATTTCGAGCAGCACACCACAAAGCTTGTTCAATCATGTTTTTATCAACTTAGAAATATAGCAAAAATTCGATCTATGTTAACGTTTAAGGACACCGAGACCATTTTACATGCCTTCATCTCATCACGCCTGAATTACTGCAACAGCCTTTTCACTTGTTTAACCCAAAAATCTACTGATCGACTCCAGTTAAGTATTTTCTAATGAAAACTGTAGCTAAGGTTTTGATGACAATGATTGAAAGTGCACAGGGCTGCACTTTTTCAATATGGCATGCCAATTTCAACAGTACAAAGTTATACATGGCAAAAGACAGGACAGGATTCATAGCTACACTTTTGCTGTTTGTATTGTAATTTGTTGACACAGCATGCCATTGTGATACAGAAAACAAAAAGACAAGACTGTTCAACAGCACTGCATAGCACAACAATAGAATTTACAAAATTAGAAATGTAAACATGTGAAACACTCCTTAGGCTGACGTTCCTGTCTGTTGGTTCACAGATTCTTATTCACATCACAATGTATATCTTCATGCCAGGACACATTTACAAAAAAAGTCCAATACACTTGTATAGAAAAAATAAAAAATGATGGACAGATGATGACTATCATATATACACACACACATACATACAGTATATATAGACATCTACTGGTGTATAGTGAACTATTCACTGTTTATGTTATTGTGTGTATCTGGTGAATGGTCTGAGGGCTGTGCTGCTGTTGTAGTATGTCGTGATTTATTGTTGTCTATTCTTACTTTGTTTATGCACCTTGGTTTGTACGAAACAACATTTCATTAAGCGGTATATATACGAAGAATGACAATAAAGTTTGACTTTTTTTAACTTTGAAAACGTACTTAACCATTTTGCACGTATCGACTTATGCAATGAACTTGTGCCTAGATGTTTTGGGGGGTAAGACTATTCAACAGAAAACCGGTATAATACATTGTGATCAGCATGACATCCGCAATTGATAATGTAGGAAACAGCAGACCATTGTACATAATCATTTGCATCAGTGTGTCAAAGCATTTGCAGTTTGTTCAAAATAATGAGAAATTGCTATTATGATGTGCACAAGTGACAAGAGGATGTGGAGGTTGAACAATTAGTTTTGAGAATTTCAATTCTATCTGAGAAATGTACTAAAGCAGCTGAGAAAAACTGTAAGACCAACCATCCAACACCGCAGATTGTTTACTAAATCAAAGCCATATATTAAAGATCATGATTTTGTTTTTAGAATAAATTATTTACTGCTATTGTCCTGTACAGAGCAGGAGTTAAATGATGTACATGAAGTTCATTTTTCCCGTCCATATTTTGCAGTGTTAATCCTCATGAAATGTTGCAGCTCTTACTACTGGCATTCTCTGCCTCCATCCGAATCTTATCTGTAAAATAAATGAACATTTTCTGTAATAACATTTCAGCACATACCGCCAGGCAGCCCAGCTATAGGTTTATAGATTTTATAGATTCCTCAGTATATTTGTTTCAGAAAAAAAAAAAACTGAATGTACCTGCAGCTTTCTTGTTTCCTGTGAGGATGAGGCCTTGGTAGAGTTCTCTAGCAGGGCACTTCTGAGCCGACTCCTCCCCGTGCAGCCAGATCAGCAGCATCCTGTTCCCATGCTCTTGATAGCTGTGCTGACCTGTGAACAAACACACAGTACTGTATGGTCAGGAAAACAATTCAACTAGTAAAAAGAGCCTAAAGATCGTCTCTGTGCATTGGAAGACAAAATAGAAAATGGCCAGTCTGTTGGTTAGTTATCCAACAATATTATCATAACCAACTTTTCCTCATAAATTCAGGGAATTTAATCTGTAAACTTTTGGTTCAGAGAGGCTTATTTTATAGTATATAGGGTTGTCAAAAGCGCAGTCAAAAGCCTGTCTAGTCAGTGTGAGTTTTGGCACCTGTCCACTGCTCCTCGATGGCCGACACTTGCTCCTTAGTGAAGCCCCAGTGTTGTGCCAGTCTTTTCCAGTCTCCTGGTTTCAGGAGCTTGTACGCCAGGTGCCAGGCCATTGAACGGAGCTGCTTTGTCTCATAGCGGTGGTCGAGTTTAAACGTTAGTGGATACTCGCTGTGAACACTCTCATTAATCTCAGGGTTGGCCTGAAAGGTAATTAAATCACATCCTCAGACTGATAAAGGCCACAAGCCACAGAGAGCACAGGGGCATGGGAAGACATTATTGGAAAGACACACTCAAACACATGATGAGCAATATGAATGCCAAAATGAAAATCAAGAAGGGAAGGGAATCAGGCATCACCCTTAATTAAATTGATAGTAAATTGGCTGTCAAATATTTCTTGGTTGTGA
Source organism: Micropterus dolomieu (assembly GCF_021292245.1). Lineage (NCBI taxonomy): Eukaryota > Metazoa > Chordata > Actinopteri > Centrarchiformes > Centrarchidae > Micropterus > Micropterus dolomieu. The sequence continues at coordinate 498 of NW_025743149.1, read as the reverse complement.
TTCTTTTTAACCGTAGATTCTTTAATAGTATTAAACTAAGCTAGGTTGTGACGTTAGGAAATTAACTATTTGTGATGAATTATTGATTCTGAGGCCTCAAGAACGGGTTATGGCACACATGAAAAGAAGTATTATTCACCTTCCTCCAAGCGTAGTGTCTTTCTGCTTTGATGATCATGTCCACTATAATCACCTCATCTGCTCTGACTGCCACACCCAGAGCCGTCTTACCCTGCTACTCCAAATTCAACAAAATACACAAACTTTAATTAGAACTGCACGGTATCAAATTTAGAAATAGATTTTTCTTACAGTTTCAATGTCTCCTACTGCTTTTATGGCTTAAATTAATCATATAGTTTGTTGCCCTGTACATGGCCTGACTAACAGATGTTGGTCAAGTTTAAATCCTGAAAAAAGTACAAGAGCATAATTTAAATTATGTGGCAACTACTCTATGTTAGCTCTAGTTTGTGAGAATTCTTACCCTGTCCCGGA
>NW_025743148.1:0-1838 GCF_021292245.1 Micropterus dolomieu | reverse complement strand
GGAATACTGAAGAACACTTGGGAATACTGAGGAAGATATAGGAATACTGAGGAACACTTAGGAATACTGGGGAAGATATAGGAACACACAGGAACACTTAGGAATACTGAGGAACACACAGGAACACTTAGGAATACTGAGGAAGATATAGGAACACACAGGAACACTTAGGAATACTGAGGAACACTTAGGAATACTGAGGAAGATGTAGGAATACTAAGGAAGATATAGGTACACACAGGAACACACAAGAACACTTAGGAATACTGAGGAACACACAAGAACACTTAGGAATACTGATGAACACTTGGGAATACTGAGGAAGATATAGGAACACACAGGAACACTTAGGAATACTGAGGAAGATATAGGAACACACAGGAACACTGAGGAACACTTAGGAATACTGAGGAACACACAGGAACACTTAGGAATACTAAGGAAGATATAGGAATACTGAGGAAGATATAGGAATACTAAGGAAGATATAGGAATACTAAGGAAGATATAGGAATACTAAGGAAGATATAGGAATACTAAGGAAGATATAGGTACACACAGGAACACACAAGAACACTTAGGAATACTGAGGAACACACAAGAACACTTAGGAATACTGAGGAAGATATAGGAATCCTAAGGAAGATATAGGTACACACAGGAACACTTAGGAATACTGAGGAAGATATAGGAACACACAGGAACACTGAGGAACACTTAGGAATACTGAGGAACACACAGGAACACTTAGGAATACTGAGGAACACTTGGGAATACTGAGGAAGATATAGGAACACACAGGAACACTTAGGAATACTAAGGAAGATATAGGAACACACAGGAACACTTAAGAATACTGAGGAACACACAGGAACACTTAGGAATACTGAGGAACACACAGGAACACTTAGGAATACTGAGGAACACTTGGGAATACTGAGGAAGATATAGGAACACACAGGAACACTTAGGAATACTGAGGAAGATATAGGAACACACAGGAACACTGAGGAACACTTAGGAATACTAAGGAAGATATAGGAATACTGAGGACGATATAGGAATACTAAGGAAGATATAGGAATACTGAGGAAGATATAGGTATACTGAGGGACACTTAGGAATAATGAGGAACACACAAGAACACTTACGAATACTGAGGAACACTTGGGAACACTTAGGAATACTAAGGAAGATATAGGAATACTGAGGAAGATATAGGTATACTGAGGGACACTTAGGAATAATGAGGAACACACAGGAACACTGAGGAAGATATAGGTATACTGAGGGACACTTAGGAATAATGAGGAACACACAGGAACACTGAGGAAGATATAGGAATACTAAGGAAGATATAGGAATACTAAGGAAGATATAGGAATACTAAGGAAGATATAGGTACACACAGGAACACACAAGAACACTTAGGAATACTGAGGAACACACAAGAACACTTAGGAATACTGAGTTAGATATAGGAACACACAGGAACACTTAGGAATACTGAGTTAGATATAGGAACACACAGGAACACTTAGGAATACTGATTAACACTTAGGGATATTGAGGAAGATATAGGAACACACAGGAACACTTAGGAATACTAAGGAAGATATAGGAACACACAGGAACACTTAGGAATACTGAGGAACACACAGGAACACTTAGGAATACTGAGGAACACACAGGAACACTTAGGAATACTGAGGAACACTTAGGAATACTAAGGAAGATATAGGAACACACAGGAACACTTAGGAATACTGAGGAACACTTAGGAATACTAAGGAAGATATAGGAACACACAGGAACACTTAGGAATACTGAGGAAGATA
>NW_025743147.1:0-3229 GCF_021292245.1 Micropterus dolomieu | reverse complement strand
ATACAGCAAATACTACAACAACCAACAAATACATCAACAAATACAGCAAATACTACAAAAAACACTACAACAAACGCAGCAAATACTGCAACAACCAATAAATACAACAAATACTACAACAAACACAGCAAATACTGCAACAACCAACAAATACTACAACAAACACATCAAATACTACAACAAATACTACAACAAACACAGCAAATACTCCAACAAACACAGCAAATACTGCAACAACCAACAAATACAACAAATACTACAACAAACACAGCAAATACTCCAACAAACACAGCAAATACTCCAACAACCAACAAACACAGCAAATACTCCAACAAACACAGCAAATACTACAACAAACACAACAAATACTACAATAAACACAGCAAATACTACAACAACCAACAAATACAACAACAAACACAGCAAATACTACAACAAACACAACAAATACTACAACAACCAACAAATACAGCAAATACTACAACAAACACTACAACAAACACAGCAAATACTGCAACAACAAACAAATACAATAACAAATACAGCAAATACTACAACAACCAACAAATACATCAACAAATACAGCAAATACTACAAAAAACACTACAACAAACGCAGCAAATACTGCAACAACCAACAAATACAACAAATACTACAACAAACACAGCAAATACTGCAACAACCAACAAATACATCAACAAATACAGCAAATACTACAAAAAACACTACAACAAACGCAGCAAATACTGCAACAACCAACAAATACAACAAATACTACAACAAACACAGCAAATACTGCAACAACCAACAAACACTACAACAAACGCAGCAAATACTGCAACAACCAACAAATACAACAAATACTACAACAAACACAGCAAATACTGCAACAACCAACAAATACTACAACAAACACATCAAATACTACAACAAACACTACAACAAACGCAGCAAATACTACAACAAATACTACAACAAACACAGCAAATACTCCAACAAACACAGCAAATACTGCAACAACCAACAAATACAACAAATACTACAACAAACACAGCAAATACTACAACAAACACAGCAAATACTCCAACAAACACAGCAAATACTCCAACAACCAACAAACACAGCAAATACTACAACAAACACAACAAATACTACAACAAACACAACAAATACTACAACAAACACAGCAAATACTACAACAAACACAACAAATACAACAACAAACACAGCAAATACTACAACAAACACAACAAATACTGCAACAACCAACAAATACAGCAAATACTACAACAAACACAACAAATACTACAACAAACACAACAAATACTACAACAAACACAGCAAATACTGCAACAACCAACAAATACAACAACAAATACATCAAATACTACAACAACCAACAAATACAGCAAATACTGCAACAACCAACAAATACAGCAAATACTACAAACAACACAGCAAATACTACAACAAACACAGCAAATACTGCAACAACCAACAAATACAGCAAATACTACAACAACCAACAAACACAGCAAATACTGCAACAACCAACAAATACAACAAATACTACAAATACTACAACAAATACGCAACAAATACTACAACAAACGCAACAAATACTACAACAAACACAGCAAATACTACAACAAACGTAGCAAATACTGCAACAACCAACAAATACTACAACAAACACAACAAATACTACAACAAACACAACAAATACTGCAACAACCAACAAATACTACAACAAACACAGCAAATACTACAACAAACACAGCAAATACTACAACAAACACAGCAAATACTGCAACAACCAACAAATACTACAAAAAACACAGCAAATACTACAACAAACACAGCAAATACTCAAACAAACACAGCAAATACTGCAACAACCAACAAATACTACAAAAAACACAGCAAATACTACAACAAACACAGCAAATACTCCAACAAACACAGCAAATACTGCAACAACCAACAAATACTACAACAAACACAGCAAATACTACAACAAACACAGCAAATACTGCAACAACCAACAAATACAACAAATACTACAACAAACACAGCAAATACTACAACAAACACAACACATACTAAAACAAATACAGCAAATACTGCAACAACCAACAAACACAGCAAATACTGCAACAAACACAACAAATACTACAACAAACACAGCAAATACTGCAACAACCAACAAATACTACAACAAACACTACAACAAACACAGCAAATACTGCAACAACCAACAAATACAACAAATACTACAACAAACACAGCAAATACTACAACAAACACAACAAATACTACAACAAACACAGCAAATACTACAACAAACACTACAACAAACACAGCAAATACTGCAACAACCAACAAACACAGCAAATACTGCAACAAACACAACAAATACTACAACAAACACAGCAAATACTGCAACAACCAACAAATACTACAACAAACACTACAACAAACACAGCAAATACTGCAACAACCAACAAATACTACAACAAACAAAGCAAATACTACAACAAACACAGCAAATACTGCAACAACCAACAAATACAGCAAATACTACAACAAACACAACAAATACTGCAACAACCAACAAATACTACAACAAACACAGCAAATACTACAACAAACACTACAACAAACACAGCAAATACTGCAACAACCAACAAACACAGCAAATACTGCAACAACCAACAAATACAATAAATACTACAAATACTACAACAAACACAACAAATACTACAACAAACACAGCAAATACTACAACAAACACAACAAATACTGCAACAACCAACAAATACAGCAAATACTACAACAAACACAACAAATACTACAACAAACACAACAAATACTACAACAAACACAGCAAATACTACAACAAACACAACAAATACTGCAACAACCAACAAATACAGCAAATACTACAACAAACACAACAAATACTACAACAAACACAGCAAATACTGCAACAACCAACAAATACTACAACAAACACAGCAAATACTACAACAAACACAACAAATACTGCAACAACCAACAAATACAGCAAATACTACAACAAACACAACAAATACTACAACAAACACAACAAATACTACAACAAACACAGCAAATACTACAACAAACACAACAAATACTGCAACAACCAACAAATACAGCAAATACTACAACAAACACAACAAATACTACAACAAACACAACAAATACT
>NW_025743146.1:0-11461 GCF_021292245.1 Micropterus dolomieu | reverse complement strand
CCTCCTCTCCCTCCTCCCTCCTCCCTCCTCCTCCCCCCTCCCCCTCTGTGTATTGATTGGTTGAGTGCACGTACTGCAGACAGCCTTCGTTCTTCTCGATCTGGGCCTGGCAGCTCGGGCAGCGTTTGGAGATCAGCTTGGCGAGGTGTTTGCTCTGAGCCTCCATGCTCATCCCCTCATAGTAGCCTCCGTCATCCATCCACTGGGACATGTGGCTGCAGCTGGCTGGGTAGTGGGCCTGTGGGGGGGGGCACAGAAACCTTTCACACAGAGTCACATGACTTTTCTTATCCTGTGTTGCTGAAAAACAAGCTTTTCAGAAGCTCTCGCTGCTCTCAGGGTTCTGACTTTACTTTATCTGGATATTCTGTGAACGGTTTGCGCTCTAAGATGATGACAAAGATTTAAATCTCACTGAGACTTTTACACGATTAAAAGATTTTGGGATTCCTCAGGAAACAATCACAAAACCTTTCTGTGCACAGAGTCGACCCTGACCTGTCAGGTGTTGTACTTTTATCTTAAAGTAACGGCTTGAAGATCTAGGGAGGCACCGAACGTTCGGCCGCCGAAATTAAATCAGCTGAAAATAGCAAAAAGAGCCCTTTTGCTTCAGTCTAATGAGTCAAAAGACCGATTAAATGTTACCGAACAGTCACGTTGTCAAGATGTCGGCAGTGTGGAAGCATTTTAAAGAGCCGTTTGCAGACGCTGTTCATCCGCTCCATCTGTGGCTGACTTCTTAGAGAAGAACCGCTGTGAGCGTTTCGGTCTCTCGTCTGTGAGAAGGAGATGAAGCTAGCCGCGCCTACATTTGGAGTGCACACGTATTCCAGCCTTTACGGTAAGTGAAGCGGCCCAGAGCGAGCTGACAGGCAGGTTAGAGACTTTATCAGTGTGCTGCAGTATGAGAGTCCTGCCTGAAGAGAGGCTGTGAAGACCAGAACCACATACAACATTATTTTATGTGTCCATTAAAAGGAAATGGACTCATGTCATTGACCCCCCCTCACCTCCGTCTTATCCGTCTTTACATTCTGGGTAATGTTGAAACGTTTTAACTTAAATCAGAGACAGCTGTGTGTGGCGTCGCTATGACGACCAGCTACATCGAGGGGCGCTATCTGCAATGGGAAACGAGCTGGTTCTGGACACGGCGTGTTTGCAGCAGGTCAGGTCTGCGAGTGTGAAGAGAACTGAAGGAGGCGGAGTCGATAAGTGAGCGACTCTTAAGATGGAGAATGAAATTAAAACAAGCCAAGTTACTAAAATAAATTCAGACTCTAATCAGCTCAGCTCTCAGATCAACCTCTTTAATATCTGCTGAGTCAGGATTTAGCCTTCCCTCCTCTGTGTGACTGGCCGTGAAACGTCAAACAGATTCCAGATCAAACCAGGATCCATCTGCTGATGTCATGCGGACGGACTGTGGACAGGGTGTGGTGCTGCGTGACCTCTGACCTCGGGGAAGTTGCAGCTGAAGCAGGAGGACCAGCAGCACTTGGAGCAGGTGCCCATGCTGCCCATGTTCTCCTTGCAGAGGATCTGGTCGCAGCCCTGAGGGTTGGTGCACCACGTCAGGTTGGAGCAGCACTCCACGTAGCCTCTGAGCAAGGCGCTCTCATACTGACGGAGAGGAGACAGCGAACACGTCATGAGCAGCACGTTCTCTCACAAAGACTGGTCATGTGATCAGAGGAGGGAGCGGCGTTACCTTGGCGATGGTGTCCTTGTCTGTGAGGATGCTGAGGAAGAACTGCGAGGTGGGCTGAGCCTGGCAGTCTGTGATTGGACAGTTACAGTTCATGACCAGGTTCTGTTCGATCCTCGCTGTCAGGTACTCCTGCCAGCAGGACTGCGCACACAAACACACACAAACACACGCATCAGAACCACAACGCCACACTGAGCATCAGGCTCCGGGCCCGCTCGTCTCCGAGAGCGTCTCACCTGGCAGCAGTAGTGCATGCAGCTCAGGGAGGGGGCCGGCTCGGCGGCGGCGCGGGGGCTCAGGCACACGGGGCAGGTGGAGGTGGGACTCGGCGGCGGCTGAGGGTTTCGGCACTTCAGCCCGGCGGCCATGATGAGAGTTTCGGGGTCGTCGGTGTATCGCTGCACCAGCAGGTCCACGTTCCACTTGCAGTGAATCAGAAAGTGCTCGGCCCGGTCCAGGTCCAGACTCAGAGTCCCCGACACCTGAGGGGTCAGGGAGGGACAAGATCACCTGTCTGACACTTGGACACGCGTCTCACGTCGTGGTCGCTCAGTTCAAAAGAACTTCAGTCTGACCTGCTGGACGGTCCTCTGCATCAGCTGACGAACCTCCTCCTGCGTCATCGTCCGACCCATCGAGAACAGAACCGCGTCCAGAACGCCGTCCTCGAACTGCCGGGGGGCCGCCACCAAACTGCAACACAAAGGCGTTCAAACAGAGCTGTAATCAGCGACACAGTCGGGACCTCAGCAGGAAAAAACAACAACAACAACAACAACAAGCAGCTGTTGGTGGGCAGATTTTATTTTTACACTTTTAATAAATAATGATTTTCATTCCACATCGTTGTATTAAATTCATGTCTAAGATAAAATGAGACAACTGATTACCGGAGAGAAAATTACAGAAACGTTCGTTACTTTAACTGTCAACGTTCACAACCGTTCAAAGAAAAAAAAAAAAAACACTCCAAAAAAAAAGCAATCTTTGTGTTTATGTTGATTCACTGCGGTCGCCTCTTTTTATAGTTGTTTAGTTCTTTGTAGACAATTTGTGACCCTTTGTGGTGATTTTGCATCCCATCTTTTAGTTTTGTTTTTTATACATTTTTGTAGTTGTTTTGACACTTTGCAGTCATTTTGCATCACTGTGGTCGCTTTGACTCTTTTTATAGTTGTTCTGCACCCCCTTGTAAACATTTTACATATATTTGCGATCATTTTGCATCCCTTTGTAGTTTTGTGGTTGTTCTGCAGTTTTTTAAAGATTAGAAAACTATTGATCCCCAATGGGGAAACTCATTTGCCACCAGGTCACATCACAACATAAACAAAAAAAGACAGTATGTACACACTGGACAGGAAGTAAAAACAATGCACCCATTAAAAGCCTTCTGAATCCTGATAAGAGCCGACAAGTTGCTACAAAGATATGAGCAGCTGAAAACCTTGAAATCAAGATTTTCATCTGCATATTTGTACCAACCGGTCAACCTCTTTGTATTCATTTTGCATCCCACTGTAGCCTCTTTGTGGCCGTTTTGTGCCTCCAAACCTACAGTAGAACAGTAACTGCCAATAGTGGAACACTTGTTAACATTAAATATAAATACAGTTATTACTAATTACCATTTTTTGTGTACAAAGTTGGAAAATACACCGCAGATCAGTTTCCTGAAAATTAAAGTTTATTTGGTTTAAATTAAATTTATCATCTAATTATCCAGAAAAATCACCTGTCAATCATAATGATAATTATTACAAAATAAGGCAACAAGCAGAGTTTAAAGTTTAAATGTCCTCTTTATTTTCTTTATGTAGAAATTTAAACATTTACATTTTGGTTGTTTTGGAGGAATCACATGACATCGAGTTGGTTTTTGTTTTAACCGGAACCAGGAAGTAAAAAAGGAGTCAGAAGCTGAGCAGCAGCCACAGGAAAGTAAATTAAAAACTACGTGCAGCAACAAAAACTGAACTCAGACCTGTTTTTATCGCAGATATCAGAAGATAAAAGGGTTTTTGTTTTACAGCTCAGTCTGTGATTTCTCACTACGTTTCCAGAATGATGTTATTTGGTACTAATTATATGGAGACATTGCTCAATTAGTCCACTTCCATTTAATTCCAATTATCAGCAACAGAGGTTTTTAGTCAGTAAACAGGAACTCAGGACATGTAAAAATGTGGAGTCGGTCTGCAGGTGAGTAAAACATTAAAGTTTCCAATATAATTAGGACTAAATCAGGGTTTTCCCAGGAAACTAGAGGGAACATTTAAACTATTGAACGTGAGCAGAAAATAAAAATAAAAGAAAGACTTCAGGGTTAAAACATGAGGAGTCCATGTTACACACAGGTAGACGGGGGAAAGATGCAGCTAATGACAGACAAACAAGTGAAATAAACATCCTGCGTTTAAGGTCAGAGGTCTCGCTCACACCTGATGTCGGCCACGCTGTCCGCGGCGTCCTTCCTGCTCTCGGCCCGGCTGAAGGAGAACTGGGCCTGGCCTTTCTGCGGCGTGGACGGGTCCTCCGGCAGGAACTCCACGATGTGCGGGTTCTCCTCGTTGCGTCGGATGCAGCCTTTGCTGATGACGTGCATGATGCAGGAGAGCACGTCGCTGGTGCTGCAGCTGAAACGCCCGGCGCCGGGAGGGCGGGAGGCTTCCCGTTTCTGACACGAGTCCAGTACCTGGAGGGAACCAACGAGATGTTTCGTCAGTGGAGCTAAACATGTCGAGTTTGACCACAGGGTGGCGCTAAAGCAAAGACTGACGGGACATCGTGAGCCTCCGTAAACAGGGCCGCACACTGAAGAGGGACGGAGGAGGTGACAAAGCAGCTTGTGGTCGTTCACATTTAGTCAAACGGTCTCCGTAAAGGAGCTGCAGGCGGCGCTCGCTGGATCACTGCGACGGGCTGACCGCGTTAAAGCTGTACCATCAATAAACCACTGACGCCGTACGCGCCCACGTCTCTGAGCTCTGACCTTGAAGACGAGGTTGTCGATGTGCATCTCCTTCTCGTGCTTCATGATGTGGACGATCAGACAGTAGACGTAGTTCCTCTTCCTCTCCAGCGTGCCGGCGGCGTCCTCGTCCACGTTCAGGTACGTCTGTCTGGGCAGCAGATGGACGGACGCGGGGTCGCCGTCCAGACTGCGGGACGCCACCTGCTGGTTCAACTGCAACACGCCTGAGAGCAGACAGAGGGAGGAGTCGGGGGTAAGTGAGAGTCAGGGAGGAGGAGGAGGAGGAGTCGGGGGTAAGTGAGAGTCAGGGAGGAGGAGGAAGAGTCGGGGGTAAGTGAGAGTCAGGGAGGAGGAGGAGGAGTGAGAGTCAGGGAGGAGGAGGTGGAGGTAAGTGAGAGTCGTCAGGAGTCGTCGTCAGGAGTCGTCGTCAGGAGGAGTCGTCAGGAGGAGTCGTCAGGAGGAGTCGTCGTCAGGAGGAGTCAGGAGGAGTCGTCGTCAGGAGGAGTCAGGAGGAGTCGTCGTCAGGAGGAGTCAGGAGGAGTCGTCGTCAGGAGGAGTCGTCGTCAGGAGGAGTCGTCGTCAGGAGGAGTCAGGTGAAGGGCAGCGGTGTCTGACCCTGGCTGGGTTCGGCCGGCTGGCTGCAGAGCAGCGGTCCTCCCTCCCTGATGAGCGGCAGCAGAGCGTGCAGCAGGACGGCGGCCGACAGGCCGGTCGCCCGCAGCAGAGCGTCCACCCGCACCTCCTGCAGAGACGCACAGAGGGCCGCCGGTCAGTGAACGCACCGGGGAAACAGAGCGCCGCAGCCTCTGACCAACTTCACATTATTGATGTGTCACTTCATTTCATCCTGATTCACATTACGACCTGCTGAAATATCACTTTCCTCATCTTACTCAAATTAGATCGGTCAGTGTAAGTGATGGCGTGCGTGCGTGCGTGCGTGTGTGCGTGCGACCTCGTGGCTGTTGAACTGCAGCAGGATGAACATCTGCAGCGTGGAGACGTGCAGCGTCCAGCGGCCGAACTGCAGCTCGCCGTGACCGAGCCACGTCCACTGCAGCCGGCGAGGCTTCGAGTGGCTCAGACCGCACATGTACTGACCTGATGCAGAGACACAGAGAGACGCGTTAGAGACGCACACGCCTACGGATGTCTGAGCTCAGCACTTGGACCGGGTCTCACTGTGGGTGTAGAACTGGGTGAACTGGTTCAGGTAGGAGCAGAGTTCGGCCGGAAAGTGTTTTCGTGGTTCGTCCATGAAGCAGAGCGATGACACGGCCCAGCAGCGCGGGGACACGACCAGAACCTGGACCTCCGCCTCCTCCTCTGACTCCGCCCACTCCTCATCCATCATCTACAGTAACAACAGAAGGACAAAGTGCGTCAAACTCAAACCCCTTAAAGACCGTCCTGCGTGATCCAGCTCAGCGAAAGGGGGACTTCAGAACCTGGTCGTGCTCCTGCAGGCAGCGGTCCAGCTGCTGCAGGCGGTACAGGTGGAACTCCTGCTGCAGCTCGGCCGACTCGCTCAGGTTCTTCAGCATCTGCTGAGGGAAGCGGCTCGGGAAGCAGCTGCCGATCTGATCGATCACGGCCGTCTCCAACCACACGTTCCCCTGAGCCAGCAGCCGGTCGCCCAGGTAGTACCTGCAGAGAAAGAGAGAGAGCGAGGTTACCTCCCAGCTTCCCGCATGGCGTTGCGATACCGTGACCAGCCGCGTTCACACCTGTAGAAGTGTTCGAAGGTGTTGGCGAGCTCCAGACCCGACAGGAAGAGCATCGGCTCCAGGAACTGCTGCAGCCGCTCCAGAGTCTCCACGCTGCCGCACGCCGCCCCGCTGGCCTGGATCATCTGGTCGATGTACTGAGCGAAGCGCTCGCTCACCTGCATAACACGCCGTCACCACAGCACAAGGTTCAAGCAGAGCAACACGTGAAACAGTAAGAACAACTTTCAGACATTTCCAGCTGGGACGCAACTAACGATCATTCTTGATCTGTGATCTAAAGTCTGAGGTGGCGTCTTCTACCTGCTCGCTCTCAGATTCAAGCGTGCAGACCCTCATTTAGAGCGGGCTCTACTTACGTGCATGGATCTGAGGATGGAGAGCTGCAGCAGGGCGGCGGAGAAGCCGTGTCGGAGGGCGAGGACGAAGGCGGTCTGCTGTCCGAACAGCTCCTCCATGGCGTTCTTCAGCTGCAGGTACAGAGTCCGGTAGCGCTCCACAAAGTCAGGGAGACTGCAGCTCGAGTCCAGGAACTTCTTCACCTGAGGGGAGCAAAGAAACGGTTTAGAAGTAAACGTTAAGCGCTCCTGAAAGACTCGGCGTTCCAGGTGAGCGCGTCTTACCTGGCGCTGCACCACTCCCTGCCAACAGAGGGCGATGCCTGCGATGCTGCTGCTGCTCTTCACTTTGGGCTTGGCTGAGGAGGAGGAGGAGGACGAAGAGGCCGCGGCGGTGTCTTTGTTTTTACTCTCTTTGCCGTCTGGAAGACAAATTTCACAGAGGATGATTTTCTGAACGAAGTCCGACGCTGATAAATTTAATCTTTGAAAAGTGAAGGGATGAAACTGCAGCCAGTAACGTAAAGATAAAGCAGTGCGTCTGTTCTGTCCTTCTTTTCCATCTGAAAAGAAACCACATCAGTGTCACGACCAGAATGGGAACAGGAAGTCGGCAGTCAAAATGAGCGCAGTCCAAACCGAAAGAAAAAAGATGGCGTCCTGATGACCTCAGGCGTGTTTGAGGGCAGGTGAATGTCAGTTCAGACGAGGAGAAAGTGTCGCCGACGCCCCCTGCTGGACGTCTGAAGTCACAACAGCCTGACGTCTGACCATGGAAGAAACATGGCGTTAGCGTATGAAGCTAACGTTGTTCTTTATTCTAACGCCCCTCTTTAAATTATACCAAGACTTAAATTTCTGAATCATTAGGGGGCGTGGCCTCTTTGAATGACAGGTGGGTCCACTGCTAGCCTTTATGCTACATTTAGCGGTCAGTCAGTTGTATCAAACAGCGACGGCGGTAGACGAGACTCACAGCTGTTCGTTATGATCCTGCTTGTGTCACTGGACGCTGTCCGTCAGCCAGTTTAACGTTCCCGTTGGCGAATGCTCTTTGGCATTTGCCCGCTAACAGCAGCGGCGGCCGCTGCTCCTCGCCCGCTAACAGCAGCGGCCGCCGCTGCTCCTCGCCCGCTAACAGCAGCGGCCGCCGCTGCTCCTCGCCCGCTAACAGCAGCGGCGGCCGCTGCTCCTCGCCCGCTAACAGCAGCGGCGGCCGCTGCTCCTCGCCCGCTAACAGCAGCGGCGGCCGCTGCTCCTCGCCCGCTAACAGCAGCGGCCGCCGCTGCTGCTCGCCCGCTAACAGCAGCGGCCGCCGCTGCTGCTCGCCCGCTAACAGCAGCGGCCGCCGCTGCTCCTCGCCTTTAAAGATATTTAAACTTGTAGAAAGGAGGATCAGTTCTGATCCAGGACACAGAGCAGAGCTACATTAATGCCTCTGCATCAGGTCAAACTCATCCTGACTGTGCTATAAAACCCTTCTTTGGCCGTTATTGAGATTATTTGGTTACAAGAAACATTAAAGTTTCACAAAGACAAACCTTTGCCGTCACCGCCGACACAAAGTTCTGCAAAGTTCTGTTTGATCCAGATAAAAACATCTGTAGATTTTTCTGAGGCGATCGATAATTTTTTGGCAACGCAGAGTAGCATTTAGCCTTCTGAGCCACTTTAGGTGAGTAATGTTTACCTAGGCGGGCGCGGTTTCAGCAATCAAACACCTAAGCTCCACCCCCGACCCGTCTCTTTGACCGTTTATGGTCATCCGGGACTGACACGTTGCCAAGATGGCGGCGGTCGCCTCTGCCCACGATGAGCTTCGAAAGAGCTCTTCAGAAACGGGACGTTTCTGACACACGTTCCTCCCGTTTGTCTGATGAGGCTACAGGGAGCAGCCGTTTAAAGACGTCTGTCTCGGAGCCTCAGACAGGAAGTCTTCACAGCCTCGTCAGGCGTCAGGTCGTCTCAGACGGGAAGTGGACAAACAGCAGGGGGCGACGTGACGACTTCCTGTCCTCATTTGGACATATGAAATGTCACAGAGCAGAGTGTAAACAAACAAAATGGCCTCTGACATCAGCTGTTACTTACTCTTCAGCTCTTTGCTTCGGTTGAGACCTTCTGAAAACAAAGAGAACGCTTTAAACACTCATCATCCTCAACACTTCACTGCTGCAGCTGCTCATTAGCTCAGTCCACCTGTGCTCTGCTCTGTCTGTGTTTGCAGCAGCAGAAATACAAAGTGAGACATTAAATTCTACCTTCAAGACTGCATTTCCTTTCTGTCCAGGGGTGAATCTCTATCAGCACATGGGGAACATTTCTGAGCACAAGCTAAACATACAGCTCATCTCAGGCTACTCTGTGGTCATAAAGGTGCTCCGGACCGACCCCTGGGGAAACGAGAGATGGCGTCCGAAGCCGTGTGCGAGCTGCCAATTTACAGATTTTGGGCTTGTGTTCTTCCTCAACATCTTTCAGACTGGAGGAAAGAAAACGCCCAGAATCCACCTTTAGAAGTTTATCATCTTTCTGCGGTCGCTCTCTGCACAACGCCGTCACATCCAAAGATGTTCATTTCCTTTGTACCAGCAACCACTGCTCAAAGTACAGAGGCGGATTGAAGCCCAGCGTGAAATCTGATTGGCTAGTGTTGATTCTGACGGGTCTGGATGTGTCACTCGTTGTTTTTCATGTTCTACATCGTCGTCGTTCAGGATCTGATCAGATTTAAAAAGCCTGAACCCGTCACTTCAGCAGCTCCTACAGACTCGTCCTGACTATGTTCCGACGGTTTCAATTATAAAACATTTTGATCCTGAAAACAGATTTTTAAAGCCTGTTGACAGAACTTTCTGATTTATGAAATAGTAAAGAGATATGCAGGCTCCGCTCAGTAAAAACGTTTGAGTGTCGACAACCTGACTTAAGAGTTCAGATTTCAGTTCTTCAAACAGATGCAAATTAGCTCATATGTCATTGGACACTGGCTCAAACCTGTAATGCAAAAAATATCGTCTTAATGTGAGAAAGTTTAACAGATGGGTTGAAGTGATCACCACGTTCGTCTGCAGCGTCTCGCCTTAATAAAAACTGCTCCTGCTCCTATTGGTCAGCGTCACAGAACTCGTGGTCGACTCGGTGAGGGGAGTCTTTCTGTCGAACGGGTGCAAATAAACTTCAAGCTGAAATCAGATTTGGGTCTTACTGTAAAGCCACCCGGCGAACTACCAGACCTATTTAGTGATGTCACGGCGTGTTGCTGACAGAAGTGAAGCTGGGTGAAGAGACTCACTCGACTTGACGGGCGGTCTGAGCTCCTCGCTGTCCGCTGAGCTCGTGTCCACGTGGACCAGCAGGTGTGTGAGGCGCCTCACTCTGGAGTTAAAGATGGCCGCCCGGCTCTTACAGCGCCGTGCCGACTCCGTGTTATCCAGGTACTCACTGAGCAGCCAGGACAGGGGGCTGGATGCCGAGGATTCTGGGTAAACACAGGGGGAGCAGACACAGGGAGTCAGAGAGAGAGAGTGTGTACCCGTGTGCGTACCTGACAGTACCTGTGTGCGTGCGCGCACGTGTATCTGTGTGCGTACCTGACAGTGTGATGCTGTGCACGATGGGCGTGATCAGAGCCTCCCAGCAGGTTCGTCCCAGAGCTTCAGCCGCCTCGGCGTCGGGGAGGAAACGATCTGCAAACATCTGCTCGTGTCTCAGAGCGCTGTTCAGCCTGAACACACACAGCAAATATTACTGCAGTATTCTCAATGAGTATTCAACTGTAACAGCAGTATTATTAAAAGTACTACTGCAGTATCACTAACAGTACTACTGCAGTAAGAGCTGCAGTATCACTAACAGTACTATTGCAGTAAGAGCTGCAGTATCACTAACAGTACTATTGCAGTAAGAGCTGCAGTATTACTAACAGTACTTCTGCAGTACGTACTTGTTGAAGAGCTGCAGTATTACTAACAGTACTTCTGCAGTACGTACTTGTTGAAGAGCTGCAGTATTACTAACAGTACTACTGCAGTAAGAGTTGCAGTATTACTAACAGTACTACTGCAGTACATACTTGTTGAAGAGCTGCAGTATTATTAACAGTACTTCTGCAGTAAGAGCTGCAGTATTATTAACAGTACTACTGCAGTAAGAGCTGCAGTATTACTAACAGTACTACTGTAGTAAGAGCTGCAGTATTATTAACAGTACTACTGTAGTAAGAGCTGCAGTATTACTAACAGTACTACTGTAGTAAGAGCTGCAGTATTACTAACAGTACTTCTGCAGTACGTACTTGTTGAAGAGTTGCAGTATTATTAACAGTACTTACTTGTTGAAGAGCTGCAGTATTATTAACAGTACTTACTTGTTGAAGAGCTGCAGTATTACTAACAGTACTACTGCAGTACTTACTTGTTGAAGAGTTGTAGTATTATTAACAGTACTACTGTAGTACTTACTTGTTGAAGAGCTGCAGTATTATTAACAGTACTACTGCAGTACTTACTTGTTGAAGAGCTGCAGTATTATTAACAGTACTACTGCAGTACGTACTTGTTAAAGAGCTGCAGTATTACTAACAGTACTACTGTAGTACTTACTTGTTGAAGAGCTGCAGTATTACTAACAGTACTACTGCAGTACTTACTTGTTGAAGAGCTGCAGTATTACTAACAGTACTACTGCAGTACTTACTTGTTGAAGA
>NW_025743145.1:3118-8920 GCF_021292245.1 Micropterus dolomieu | reverse complement strand
GAGAAGTATTAATACACGCTATCTGTACTCTGAGGAGAAGTATTAATACACGCTATCTGTACTCTGAGGAGAAGTATTAATACACGCTATCTGTACTCAGCGTTACTGAGGAGAAGTATTAATACACACCATCTGTACTCAGCGTTACTGAGGAGAAGTATTAATACACGCTATCTGTACTCTGAGGAGAAGTATTAATACACGTTATCTGTACTCTGAGGAGAAGTATTAATACACGCTATCTGTACTCTGAGGAGAAGTATTAATACACGCTATCTGTACTCTGAGGAGAAGTATTAATACACGCTATCTGTACTCTGAGGAGAAGTATTAATACACACCATCTGTACTCAGCGTTACTGAGCGTTACTGAGGAGAAGTATTAATACACGCTATCTGTACTCTGAGGAGAAGTATTAATACACACCATCTGTACTCGTTACTGAGCGTTACTGAGGAGAAGTATTAATACACGCTATCTGTACTCTGAGGAGAAGTATTAATACTCACCATCTGTACTCGTTACTGAGCGTTACTGAGGAGAAGTATTAATACACGCTATCTGTACTCTGAGGAGAAGTATTAATACACGCTATCTGTACTCAGCGTTACTGAGGAGAAGTATTAATACACGCTATCTGTACTCTGAGGAGAAGTATTAATACTCATCATCTGTACTCAGCATTACTGAGGAGAAGTATTAATACTCATCATCTGTACTCAGCATTACTGAGGAGAAGTATTAATACTCACCATCTGTACTCAGCGTTACTGAGAAGTATTAATACTCATCATCTGTACTCAGCGTTACTGAGGAGAAGTATTAATACACGCTATCTGTACTCTGAGGAGAAGTATTAATACACGCTATCTGTACTCTGAGGAGAAGTATTAATACACGCTATCTGTACTCTGAGGAGAAGTATTAATACTCACCATCTGTACTCAGCGTTACTGAGAAGTATTAATACTCATCATCTGTACTCAGCATTACTGAGAAGTATTAATACACGCTATCTGTACTCTGAGGAGAAGTATTAATACACGCTATCTGTACTCTGAGGAGAAGTATTAATACACGCTATCTGTACTCTGAGGAGAAGTATTAATACACGCTATCTGTACTCAGCGTTACTGAGGAGAAGTATTAATACACGCTATCTGTACTCTGAGGAGAAGTATTAATACTCACCATCTGTACTCAGCGTTACTGAGAAGTATTAATACGCACCATCTGTACTCAGTGTTACTGAGGAGAAGTATTAATACTCACCATCTGTATTCAGCGTTACTGAGGAGAAGTATTAATACACGCTATCTGTACTCTGAGGAGAAGTATTAATACTCACCATCTGTACTCAGCGTTACTGAGAAGTATTAATACGCACCATCTGTACTCAGTGTTACTGAGGAGAAGTATTAATACTCACCATCTGTATTCAGCGTTACTGAGGAGAAGTATTAATACACGCTATCTGTACTCTGAGGAGAAGTATTAATACTCACCATCTGTACTCAGCGTTACTGAGAAGTATTAATACGCACCATCTGTACTCAGTGTTACTGAGGAGAAGTATTAATACTCACCATCTGTATTCAGCGTTACTGAGGAGAAGTATTAATACACGCTATCTGTACTCTGAGGAGAAGTATTAATACTCACCATCTGTACTCAGCGTTACTGAGAAGTATTAATACGCACCATCTGTACTCAGTGTTACTGAGGAGAAGTATTAATACTCACCATCTGTATTCAGCGTTACTGAGGAGAAGTATTAATACACGCTATCTGTACTCTGAGGAGAAGTATTAATACTCACCATCTGTACTCAGCGTTACTGAGAAGTATTAATACGCACCATCTGTACTCAGTGTTACTGAGGAGAAGTATTAATACTCACCATCTGTATTCAGCGTTACTGAGGAGAAGTATTAATACACGCTATCTGTACTCTGAGGAGAAGTATTAATACTCACCATCTGTACTCAGCGTTACTGAGAAGTATTAATACGCACCATCTGTACTCAGTGTTACTGAGGAGAAGTATTAATACTCACCATCTGTACTCAGCGTTACTGAGAAGTATTAATACACGCTATCTGTACTCAGCGTTACTGAGAAGTATTAATACACGCTATCTGTACTCAGCGTTACTGAGGAGAAGTATTAATACTCACCATCTGTACTCAGCGTTACTGAGAAGTATTAATACACGCTATCTGTACTCAGCGTTACTGAGGAGAAGTATTAATACTCACCATCTGTACTCAGCGTTACTGAGTAGTATTAATACTCACCATCTGTACTCAGCGTTACTGAGAAGTATTAATAATACTTTCTCATATTTAGACTATTTTATGTGTCCGAGAAACAGGGAAAATAAAATAAATCCTAGATGAAAGTGTCAAATTTACGAGAACAAAAATCAGAAATTTACTTCCGAATACGCCCAATCCACAGCAAAGTAAGGTGCGTGATAGTGATTGTGGGTTAAACCGAATGCAAAGTCTAATATAACTTTTCACTGCATGCATGCTACACGGCAGACGTGTGAGTGATGCTGCAGCCTTGCAAAGTGAAGCTTCTCTCATAAATGTGTGAGTTTTTTTTAACTTGTAGATTAATCGTGGAAATTAAATTTTGTCTCAGATTATTCCCCCTCTCCGCTGCCTCCTTTTCTTTAATTACAATGGACCGTATGTGCAGTTGTACCTTTACATCCTAATCATATTACACATAAAAGAAGAGTCCATAAAACACATGACGGAGAATCAGCCTACAGAGAACACCGTGAAGATAATTACAAATTTATTCAATGCGATGCCTCCCTGGATTAGACTTTGATTTGACCGTTAACGTGTCTTTAAACTCCTCATATCCTGACACCATCAACGTGCATACTTCTGGGGGAAATATGGAGCACGCGGCGTTCAGAAGCCTGCATGGCTTTTATGCCAACACGCACCAACTCCAATTAAGTTAACACCGACTCAACTAACCGACATCTTATTCACCGTCGTTTGGCGTATTGCATTTATAATCATTTAAAAAAACAAAGTATTACATTTTAAAAATTCTATTAATGAATGATGTTTCCTAAATCAATGACTGTTAAATAACTGTTTTCTCATTATGACTTGTTTAAGACTCCAAACTCAAAGTTTAGGACTTGACTCGGACTTGCCTGTTTCGACTGGTCTGGACTTGAGAGATTTACTTGTGACTTTTAAAACAATAAAAAACTTTTTGTTTTTTAGTGAAGCATTCTGAGGCTACAGAGGTGTCGAAGGTTAGAGGACCCGGTTTAAAGCAGACAGTGACGGGTCTGTGTGACTCTGCAGTCGAGCCTCTCGCTGTCATTATAAAACTGTTCACAGATCTGCTGCTGTTGCGTCTCAGAATGAGAAAGGTTATCCAACGCTACTGACAGACACACGTTTCCTGCTGTGGAAAACCACGTACCTGACGCACCTCGTTCACCTTTGGGACCTGTAAGAAACCAGAGCAGAGGTTAGCAACAATCCAAGATGAATTTAGTTCCTCTACACTGAAATGTACTGAATATGTCGTACCGGGCAGACCTCGCGCTCCACTTTCACCTTGTCGTCCAGGAGGTCCGAGGGGCCCTCGTGGACCCGGCAGCCCATTGATGCCTCTCTCTCCCGGGGGTCCAGGGGGCCCTTGGGGTCCCGGCAGGCCTGTGTGATAATATGAACAAAAGTGTTAAACAGAGGGGTTTGAATGTGTTTTGTGAAGGTGAAGCTAGCTCACAGATCCACACAGAAACCCTCTGTTAACAAAGTGTTTTATCACAGCAAAGCAGCATTTCAGAATCGAACATGGAGCAGAAACAACAGAGCTCTGTGGGGCCTGCAGACCTTTTCTTATGGCACCATCATCAGGTAAAAATGATTGAAGTTAGTTGGTAAAGATTGAGGGAAGCAAAGCAGTCTAAAGATATATCTGGTTCTACAGCTGTTTCTAAGGTTCCTGTAAGATGGTGCCAGTTGAGGGCAGGTCTTGGTGAATTTTGTTTCAAATAGCTAGAATTTTATCATTAAAGAAGTCGTAACTACTGAGAGCTATGGGAATAGTTGGCTCAACAGAGCTGTGACTCAGTGCTGAAAAGAAACCTGGGCTTGTTCCTATTTTCATCAGCACCAGATAGCTGACAAGCATTTTGCATGACGACATTTCATGTGGGAACTTCAACAATGAGCCTGTGGAAAAGTTCATTTACTGTAAACAGGTTAATCCATTTTGGTCACCAAGAAAAAGTCAAACAACAAGACATGAAAATTCTGTTTTACACATCATGACTTTTCACTGGAGGACTGAAGCAGCTGAGAAAGAACACAAACAGACTGTCTGAACTTGAACTGTCCACCACAGAAAAGAAGAGTAGAGTCCGGCTCACCGGTCATCTCGCGCTCAGAGAAACTCTGCAGCTCTTTGAAGACCTGGTTCAGGCTCGAGTTCAGATTCTTCATCTTGCTGTAGACCTCTTCCTGGTTCTTCTGAATGAAGTCCATGATTCCTCCGTGTTGGACGACTGAGTCATTCAGACCAGAAACACACGTCCACAAGCTCGACACATGTCGGTTCAGTCCTGAATATGGGACCCAGCACAGCACGGGGGGGTTAAGCTGTAGATATGGACTTGCTTTTGGTTATATTCATTCCCAAACAGTCAAGAATGCACGCAAGTTTCTCTTAAATGTACAATGGAGTCGCCGACTCTGCCTATCGTCCAATCACTGGGGAATAAGACGGACGAATCGCGTCATCTGTGTGAATGCAGGGACGCTTGTCTGGTGGCACTGATGGAGACATGTCCATCAGACGCTGGCTCAGATACAGAGAGTTGGGCAAGTTACTCAGAAACTGTAGGAAGTTACTAGCTACTAATTACTCCTTAAAAAAGTAATATTACATTTGTTATTACTGCGTGAAATAAGTAACTGGTTACGTTACTGTAGTATAGTACTGTAGTACTATACTATAAGTACTCTAGTACTATACTATAGTACTACAGTACTCATCCTAAGGCCAACGCAAAAGCTGCAGCGATCACCAAATTCAAAGAGGTACAGAAACTTTAATCTACCGCCGATACCCCAAAGCATACTGGGAAATTTTAACCACTGTAAGACTTAGAACAGATTCAGCACTAGACCTTTACAACACGGGACACACCACAGGACAGGACACACCACAGGACGGGACACACCACAGGACGGGACACACCACAACACGAGACACACCACAGGACAGGGCAGGACACACCACAGGACAGGACACACCACAGGACAGGACACACCACAGGATGGGACACACCACAGGACAGGACACACCACAGGACAGGACACACCACAACACGAGACACACCACAGGACAGGGCACACCACAGGACAGGGCACACCACAGGACAGGACACACCACAGAACAGGACACACCACAGGACAGGACACACCACAACACGGGACACACCACAACACAGGACATCCCACAACACAGGACACTCCACAACACAGGACACTCCACAGAACAGGAAACACCACAGAACGGGACACACCACAGAACGGGACACACCACAGAACAGGACACACCACAGAACGGGAAACACCACAACACAGGACACACCACAGAACAGGACACACCACAGAACAGGACACACCACAGAACGGGACATCCCACAACACAGGACACACCACAAAACAGGAAACACCACAGAACGGGACACACCACAGGACGGGACACACCACAGAACAGGAAACACCACAACACAGGACACACCACAG
>NW_025743145.1:2876-3098 GCF_021292245.1 Micropterus dolomieu | reverse complement strand
CACAACACGAGACACACCGCAGGACAGGGCACACCACAGGACAGGGCAGGACACACCACAGGACAGGACACACCACAGGACAGGACACACCACAGGACGGGACACACCACAGGACGGGACACACCACAACACGAGACACACCGCAGGACAGGGCACACCACAGGACAGGGCAGGACACACCACAGGACAGGACACACCACAGGACAGGACACACCACAGGAC
>NW_025743145.1:0-2856 GCF_021292245.1 Micropterus dolomieu | reverse complement strand
AACACGAGACACACCGCAGGACAGGGCACACCACAGGACAGGGCAGGACACACCACAGGACAGGACACACCACAGGACAGGACACACCACAGGACAGGGCAGGACACACCACAGGACAGGACACACCACAGGACGGGACACACCACAGGACAGGACACACCACAGGACAGGACATCCCACAACACAGGACACTCCACAGAACAGGAAACACCACAGAACGGGACACACCACAGAACGGGACACACCAGAGAACAGGACACACCACAGAACGGGACATCCCACAGAACGGGACATCCCACAACACAGGACACACCACAAAACAGGAAACACCACAGAACAGGACACACCACAGGACGGGACACACCACAGAACAGGAAACACCACAACACAGGACACACCACAGGACAGGACACACCACAGAACAGGACACACCACAGAACAGGACATCCCACAACACAGGACACACCACAAAACAGGAAACACCACAAAACAGGAAACACCACAGAACAGGACACACCACAGGACGGGACACACCACAGAACAGGACACACCACAACACGGGACACACCACAGGACGGGACAAACCACAACACGGGACACACCACAGAACAGGACACACCACAGAACAGGACAAACCACAACACGGGACACACCACAGGACGGGACAAACCACAACACGGGACACACCACAGAACAGGACAAACCACAACACGGGACACACCACAGGACAGGACACACTACAACACGGGAAAGGACACACCACAACACAGGACAGGACACACCACAATACGGGACACACAACAGGACAGGACGCACCACAAGACGAGACACATCACAGGACAGGACACACTACAACACGGGAAAGGACACACCACAACACAGGACACACAACAGAACAGGACACACCACAGGACAGGACATACCACAACATGGGACAGGACACACCACAACACAGGACAGGACACACCACAATACGGGACACACAACAGGACAGGACGCACCACAAGACGAGACACACCACAGGACAGGACACACCACAACATGGGACAGGACACACCACAGGGCACACCAAAACACGGGACGAGATGCACCACAGGACAGGACACACCACACCACAGGACGGGACACACCACAACACGGGACACGCCACAGGAGAGGACACACCACAAAATGGGACAGGACACACCACAGGACACACCACCACACGGGACGAGATACACCACAGGACAGGACACACCACAACACGGGACGGGACACACCACAACACAGGACAGGACACACCAAAACACGGGACACACCACACCACAAGACGAGACACACCACAGGACAGGACATAACACCATATGGGATAAATACTCAAAACACAAAAAATGTCTGTACCTTCCTTGATCTTGAGGATGGAGTCAGAGACACCGTCCAACCTCCCACAGACTCCCTCCAGCTTCGACAGCCTCTTCTCCAACCCTTCTCCAGACCTCTTACAGTCTCCTATTTCCACCAGCAGCGTGCTCTCGAACCGCTGGACATCCCGACCCATCCCGTCCAGGCGCTCCCCGCTCTCCTCGATGTGCTCCGTCACCTCCTGCTGGATTTTGTCCAGCTCAGAGATGATCTTATCCTTGGTGTTTCCTGTCAGAGGATGAATAAATGTTAGCCAAGAAAGGCTGAGCAATGAATCCAGAGACTCTGTATTTCTGAGCTGGACTCACCAAGGTCGGTGATGACGCTGCCGTGTTTCTGCACCGTGTGTTCGAGCCCCTTCAGGGTATCGTTGATGGAGCTGAAGGTGAGGATGACCTCGGACAGCTCGCCCTGCAGTGTCTTCAGCTGGTTGTTGTTGATGGAGCCTCCGATCACGCTGTGGCCATCTAGAGGCTTCTCAGCATCCAACCCAGGTCCACGTCCACTGGTACCACCAGTGCTACCAGAACCGCCACCTAGCAGGGGTTTAGTTTGCAAAAGTTTTCTTTCAAATGAGTGTATCAAATGTTTAACCTTCTGTAAATAACTGAAACAATATTCAAACTAAAGGTAAGAACAGCAGATTTGTGGCTGGTTGGTTTTATAATTTGAAGTCAGACATGTGGAGTTTGATGAAGGCCATAAACAGAGTGAGGATACTCTGCCTGACAAGACAAACTTCAGGGAACCCAAGGCCCACAAATGTGAACAAACCTGGATGTTTCATGCAGGGCCAACAGTTTTTGTGGAAAAAGGCAGTGAAATACAGAATTTGGTTTGTGATAGGACGAGCAGTGATTCTGGGGTGTGAGCTCACGAGATCGAGACAATACAAGAGATTTTAATACTATTTTTAAGAAATGAAGCTGAATTATATGAAAATCTTGAGCATTAATTTCCTACATTCTGGTGAATTCTTCTGCACCAATAGGTTAGGTTAACTTTATTGTTGTTGGGCACAGCGTAGTGTTGGTTCATAAGAACCATCAACAAGAGCTTGAGAAGCATTGACGTGTTTTACTTCACAAGAGGAAAATATAAACACAGAAGAAAAATGACATTGTTGACAACATGGATTCCATTCCATTGATTAAAGTGCATGTGCTAAGGTGTTAGTATGTTCATTGCACATTGATATAGTGCACCGAGATCACAAGTGCTAAAGTGCTCACATATTTATTGCACACAGCTCTATTCAGCAGCTTAATGGAAGGCGGCACAATTGATAATTGCATGTTGGTACACAGTCTTCTTCCTGATGGCAGGGTTTTGTATTCAGGGAAGAGGGGAGATTTTAATTTTCCTGGCCTGTTTCATAACTGCCTGGTCATACAGGCTCTGGAAAGACTCCTAGTCTCTCCTCCCTACAGTTTTCATGCCTGTTTTGTGCATGTT
>NW_025743144.1:0-2730 GCF_021292245.1 Micropterus dolomieu | reverse complement strand
CAATCGTTTTTAATAGTTTAACATTTATAGAGAACATTTTTTATATTGTGCAGTCCTCACCACAATCAACCACAGCATTTCCAAAATGTCATTCTGCTGATACTTTCTCTGGATACATCAACTTCTTTTTACCCAAGTGGTAAATGACAAGCAGAGGTTTCATGTTTAGCACAAGAAATATCACTTACAGACCGAAATACCCCATTACCCAGTAGTATCAAAACTTCTCCAGTCAAACAAGTACCGCATCGTTTTTGTATCCAGACTGGGAAAAATACTATTTGTAGAGTTTTGCTTGCAGCCAAATACCAACTCTGTTTGTTCTTGTGCCCTAGTGACTTGTTTAAGGCCTTACGGGGCTTTAGCCCCAAATGTTTTGACAGTAGCCCCGTCTGTAACTAAAAAAATATTTTCCATATAAATATGCAATAATCCTCATGGAGCAGCCTGTCTCGCAGGTCTTCAAAGAACAGAGGCTAAACACAATAATATTACTACATTTTGTTTGAAGTTCATGTACACAGCATGCCTGCATTTAGAGAGAGAGAGAAAGAGAGAAGTTGGTTTCAGCTTCAGCTTCATTTAAATGTAGTCTAAATGCTGTCAGTCACTGTCTTGTCAGTGGATTTGCATTGTACACAAACGGTCTGAAGCGGCTGTAAAGCGGAAGCGGTCTGAAGGGAATAGCCTATTACAGCAGAGGGCCAGGTAGATTTAGTTAAAATATCGTGACTTTATGCTCATTGGATTGCGATTTTATTACACCTGTAAATCAATTAAAGTTGATCCACAGGAGAAATATATCTGACAGCAATAAAGAATGCCTGAGAGCCTTACTGCCTTATATTACACATACATATTTGAATCATCACATTTCACCTGAATTTTGTGTTTCCTTTTATATAAATCAAAACATCTCCTCAATAAATTGGTGCAGAAAAATTATCAGGTGATTTCTGGGCTAACCCCCAGTGTTTCAAGAGCCTGGAAACACCCCTGCAACTCACCACTAAAGGAAAAAGCCGTCGCGGAGATCTTTCAATTCAGTTCTTCAAGATTGATCCAAATTTAACAAAACCGTTCTCTGAGGTTGACTTAAATTACTTTTTTCACCACTCACAGTGGAAACTATTTCATTCCTCCTCTGTCGTTCAAATTCATAAAAAACAAACTCCCAAGCTGCAGTCCTTTCTGTCACACAGTCATCTGTGTGTGGACAACCTGTAGGATGAGGAGCGATCTGATGCAAATTTCCAGTTATTTCAACCAATAAAAAACAGGTGGCATTTTACACAAGGTATTGAATGAAGTACTCTATTGGTATCGATATCACTTTAAGGGTACTGGTTTACCACTGCATATGAGGATGATCACATACAGATCCAGCAACATGTTAGCTGGGCCTGTTGGGGCCCAGACAGACCAGTGGCTGGACGACATGATGAACATGGTGCTGCCACATAATGCCCCTAAGCACCGTCTGTAGAAATGTTTGAACAAAGACAGAGAAAATTAAATTTTAAAACTATACATACCTTCAGGTGGGAAAAGCTTGTTAGTTTTGAATATAACTGAGGCATAGTTGACTTCCCCCTCGGCCATCGTTCAGGTCCTTCTGTTGAGTTCTATCTGACCTATAGACGAGAAGTGTCGCAGTTATTCAAACAGCGAACATTCGAACATCCTCTTAAGAGAACTGGTTGTTTCCTCTGTTTAGCTGAGTCTGTCACTCACGGCCTTGAAATGAACAACAAGATGCAAATTTCTTTTCAACCAAAAGCAGAACTTTTGGTTGAAAAGAAATTTGCATCTTTTAGTGGCTGGATATGAACTTTAAACAGTTTACAGCGTGCTCTCGTATTAACAACTAATAACAGGCTATACTACAAACAATGTGCATACACTGAGAGGTTTGTTAATCTTTAACTTTGGGTCTTTCGTGGTGCAGTGTCAGGAAGCACAATTCACACAATAACCAAATCAACTCACCCACAGTGGTGATAGAATCGTTTTCAAGCTTGACTGACTTCTCTGTGTGGCAATTAGTGTCTGCAACATATTAAAGTCTGATGTTGCCAATTATTATTATTTGTTTACCATAATGAAGAGAGAAAATCCACCCTCCATGCTGGTCCAGGGAAAGATATCTCGGCCGTCCCCAATGCTACTAAAATGAATATTCATGATCTCCAGGTGATGATTCTGGAGACCTTGGGATTTTTCATCTAGTCTACTTATAGGCCAATATTTCCCCTTAGTGAACACGTACAGTTCAGAGTTGATCACTTGATTTTGATTTTTTTCTTATTTAGAGGTTGTACCATTTAATTTTCAAAAAACACCATATTTTTTGTCAGACTGCACATTGCTGCAGCTCCTCTTTCCACCCTGTGTTGAAGGCTTCGTTTTAGCTATGGAGTGATACATCTGGTCTCTAAATGATCTTTGTTGGGAGTTGCACATGCACAGTTCCTAGTTAAGGACTACTAGCCAATCAGAAGCAGAGAAGGGCGGGTCAGTGAGAAGCCGGTCAACAGCTTCGATTCAGCTGTAGGCTACATGTTGCCGACCAGCTTGGCAATTTGGAGATGGGGACTCCCTTTGGGCTGGACTTTGGGCTTTTTCACTTTGCAAACCTAGTACATGCACAAAAAAGATATATAACTCAACAAAGCATAATACCACCTCTTTAAGGTAACTTCATGAGTTAGACTGCTTTGAAAGAGGAAG
>NW_025743143.1:0-5831 GCF_021292245.1 Micropterus dolomieu | reverse complement strand
TCAGAGCCTGAGACGACATGTGCCGTCCCTCACCGTGGAGTTCTTCAGCTGTAGCTCGATCCGTTTGATGTCGCTCGTCAGCTCGTTGTCATTGTTGATGTTCATCATGCATCTCTTCAGACACTCGTAGATCTGATCCCAGACCTCGGAGCCGTAGCGCCCATCTGTTCTGGTCTGAGATGCTGCTGCTCTAATGCGACATTTAGTGGCAGTGAATGTTGCATATTTGTCAAATAAGAGAATATGATTATCTGACAGAGAAGCAGAGGACAGAAGAGGGCTTCCCCCTCGCACTAGGCTTCTCCTCTGCCTCAGGTTCCTGTCCTAACACCTCTACAGCTGCTCCCTCTCTTGAGGAACAGAGATTAGCATTCCTGACATTTTAGAGACTTGTTAGAAAACAAGGGGCCTTACTGAAATGTTGTGAAGGAAGCCTTGGATGAGGGGATGAAAGGATCAGGTCCAGAGAATCATCAACCTTTTATTTAGCAAAGCTTAAAAACATACAAAGCCTACGTCCAGAAACACTTTGAGATAGAAGAGAATAAAAAGAGGAAAGAAACCAAAGTCTGAAAAGGCTGCAGAAATGTAAAAGCTGACAAAAGGTCTGAGCAAAAAGGAAAAGAGCTCTGAAAGACCTAGAAGGTCCAAAAGGTCTTCAAAGATCTGACTTCCCTCAGAACTCCTCCTCCTTTTCTACAATGGAGCTGAGGGGGTTTTAGCAAATCTACCAAAAAGCAGGGCTTCTACAACAAACAGACGGGGACAAATGAAAGGAAGAAGCTGAATCAAAGAGAGGAGGAACATCAGATGCAGATGCTTCGTGCAGCAGGGTCACTGAACGCTTTGGTGAGGATGAAAATGATGTGAATAAAATGCTGCGGCCTTTACAGTCACCAGATCTCAACCCGGTTTCACACCTGTGGAAGATTCTGGAGCAACGTGTAAGACAATGCTCTCCAGCAGCATCTCCATAAGAGCAGATGATAGAAACTCTCATCTTCAGATCCATCATGTTACTGATCAGAGTCCATGTTAAAGACAGCTGCTGTCACTCTGTTCACAGCTCAGAAGGCGTGCTCAGTGGTGACATCAGCGGTGATGTCATCACACTCGCCATCCAATTTATCACTTCCTCCAACCCGCTGGGTCATCTCCATGGAGACGGCTGGTTTGTTTCCTGTCTTCCTGCTGCAGCAGATGGACAGCATCAGACCAGTAGAGACGCAGTATGGACAGAAGACCACTAGATGGCAGCAGAGTCTGAGCACAGACAGAGAGGAGTCTGACGGAGGAGAACAAGAATCACAGTCAGGTTTGTTGCCAAGTAGGTTTTCAACATCCAAGGAATCAAGTCTTTTTGGTGCAGAACAATAAACATAGTGAGAGAAAATAAAAAACAGGGACTGTAAAAGTCAAGAATCATAATTGATTGAATGTTCAAAATGTACCGATATTCACAGTTTTTCAACAGGTTTTTCAACTGCCATCTAGTCATTCATACTTTCAGCTATAAACTCCATTCAAATATGAAAATGTTCCACATCTTTCCTTATTTAGTGATATATTTTCTACTTTCAAACCCTCTTCAAACTCTTCTAGATATTCACCTTCTTTGAAACTTTGTTATAATGAAAGTCAATGAGAAAATCCTTCCAACTCACTCATCTTCAACCTCTTCCCACTGATTCAGACATTCACCACGAAATGACATTCAGTCTTTAAAATGTTCACAGTTCTTTGGACTTCTTTAAGTTAATTCAACTTTTCTACATCAGTCTTTATAATGAGTTTTTATGAGGCGGATTGTTTGCAGCTAGAGTGGGAGGACCAACTGACAGAGTGGGAATTCTCTTCAAAATCTTCTTCAAGTTTTGTCTTCAAGTCGCTCCATTTCCCACAACTTTCACTCTACATACATCATTTTTACACCAAGTTGTAGCCAATCTGTTTTTTGGTGCTGACATGTACTGCCGACTCCTTGAAAGCAAACAGATTTGCACAGCGAGCACAGTCAGCTTGAAAGTGACAGCAGTCCAGCCAACTGCTGCATAAACTCCCAAATGAAATGAGACCTGAACTTTCAGGAGGAAGGCAAAGGTGCACATTTGTACATTTCTGTTATGGACACGTTTCTCGCACTACAGACACAAATCACACACACCATCTTCAGGAGGATCTTTTCTCTCTTACAGTATGTTTACTTTGGCAATGAAAGTTACGGTCTGTTTGGTGGGAGATGGAACATGGAGGGTGTAATTCAGCTAAATTCACTGTTTAATGAACTGTCCATGGAGGCAGACAGCTTTTACCATCACCATGGCAACCTCAGAATGTAGGAGGGGCACACAGCTGATTGAGATGATGTCATTAGTGCAGTCAGATCCTGTCGGATTTATCGCGGCGCTGCCACTGTCTATAACGGCTCTGCCTGGAGAAATATAGTCTAATATTTGGAAAAATTAAAATAGCAATTTCAGAGAGGAGACAGAAAGGTTTGCATTATCCATTTGAAGGTTGGATTCAGGCTGAAACGAATAAAGACAGAAGCTAAACCTGACAAATCACACAGTAAAAGTTGACCACCGAATCACCTGATGATTGAGACAAAGGACAACAACATTAAAGGGGCTATATGTAAGTTTTTGATTTTATTTCATTGCCTTATTATCAATGGGCTCAAAACTCACTTAGAAATGAAGCACACGCCTGTTTTCTCCGGTGCTTGCATCAGACACTATTCTGCTTTTAATGTGAGGTCTCCGGGTCGGATTCAGACCTGTGCGCCTCCCCAGCCTCTCAGACTACTGCGACCACACGGCAGCTCACGACATGCAGTCCACTAACACCATAAAACAACCGGCTCCCAGCAAAACACAGGCTCCACGTAAGGATCCAAAACTACAATAAAGGTTCATGTGCTGAAGCCCATCAGACCAAACAGGTTCAGATGATGTCGAGTAAGAACAAAGTGAGCATTAGTAAAGCCGGAGAAACACACAGAAAGTCACGTTAGCTCACCGGCTAACTCCGAGCAGTTGCTAATGTTATCCGATCGCTTTCCACATTAATTCACCAACTAACGCGACCCATGTTACTTTCCTGTGTACCTCTGGTATTATGTCAAAGTGTCAAGGCCTGCAAGAAATGATGTAACGGTAAAAAGCAAATGTGGAACGATTTGTTTACTGTCCTATAGCGATGCAGCCAGGAGCAGCCAGCTAACGCTACATTAGCTCGGACCTGCCGCTGTTTGCTTCGTAACGTTCAATTTCTGATTTATTGCCTTTTACCGATGCTCAGGTACACAGCTTCTCCACCTCTCAGTCGCTGTAACTAACATGACCCACATAATATACAACCCAGAGGAAGGAAGAGCCGTCCACTGACACTACAGTAAAGTTACTTACTGCGGTCTTATTATTATAAAGTGTGACACGATCTCGTTATCATATTCAGCCCAGCTCACTACCCCTTTCGTTATCATCCAAAACATGTAGCTGCGCTGACACTGCTGAGCCTCCGGTGAAAGATACACAGATAGTAAAGATGGTTACCGAAAGCAGCAGGCGAGCTAACGATGTAGCACGTCGGCTAAATGCAGTAAATGTACCGTGATCATGTAACGAGCGTGGATTAGTTCAACCTGCAGCTGACAAAACTATTACTGTAACGTTGCAGAAGGGGTTTACGTGAGTTTCCAGCATGTTGTGTGAAGCCGTCTCCCTGCCTGTCTATAGCCGCTGTCACTCGGGAGGATTGAATGAAGTAACGTTACGGAGCCGGTGTTGATCTGCCTCTGAGACGGGAACGTTGAAGTAACAGAGCCTGAACATGTCTGAGAGAAAAGCCACAGCCTGCATGCTGGTGTTCCTGCGTTTATTTCAGGATTTCTGTATGAAAGCGGTCGTGTTTCGGATTCTGCTCGCTCATGAGTTCAAGCGAGCACGCGTACGAGCACACGCCTGGTTGCAATCTTAAAACCGCACCGCTAGTGACCGCTGGAAACTCCATAATGCCCCTTTAAGGATTAACACTGTTCCTGTAAAGCTGGGTCAGTCTAAAAACATAAAATCCTACAATTGTTTGTGTGGTTTTATTTTAAGCAGACTGTTTGTCTATTGTTGTACTAAGATGAAGCTCAGAACACATTTTATGACCAATTTATGCAGAAATCCAGCTAATTCCAAAGTGTTCACATACATTTCTCTGCAAATGTATTCTAGATTTTAACCTTAATTAATATGTAGCCCACAGTCAAGGTCTCATTCACTCCAATACAAACTGCAGACCGACTTCTCACCTTCCCAATTCTTAAACTTAAAATCTTCACATCAATCTTCACCTTCATGTTTGGAGTGTGGAAACATGCCATATATTCTCATGCTCAGCTACTCAAGCTAAAAATTACAGCCGAAAAGCTTCATTTTTAAGGTGAATGCACTTTTTCATCAACAAGTGGTTGTTAGTTTGATCCCCAGCTTGGGCGAGAGTGTTCAATGGTCACAGCTTTAAACTTTCACACACCTGTGTGGTGTTTGAACATCATGACGTCCAACACAATAGTTCAGAATTCTGAGATTTAAGTCAGAATTCTAACTCAAATACAAATTTCAAATGTGAACTTAATCCTCTTCCGCATACTACTAACTTTAGTAATTAGTGTTAAATTTGTATTCTGTCTGTCTCCATCAATGTAATCATAGTTTCCATTGACATCAGTGTTTCTTAAGATTACTTGTTTGCTGTTTATTTATTTTATTCTCCAACAGTGGAACAACAGAAATTACATTTACAACCACAACAGTGTGGCGCCAGTTATTTGTGGTCATCGAGGGCCCTTCTATGATTTGCTGAGCAAGTCTGTGGATTTAGGTGGCACTACAGGATTTGATAAATAACAGCTGCCAAATGCACATTCTAGTTAATGTTTGTTTGTCTCAGTTGATCTTATCTTGATATCATTATGGTTCATGTTTGTATTTCTATAGTCAACACAAGCTGTTGATGAAATCCTCCTATTTCTTTCTTTCTCCTCCTGGACTCTCCACCTGTGTTCACTGATTTCTTCTGCTGCTGTTCAACTTGTTCTGGATCTTTTTAAAAATAATTCACTTCCATCAGCTCACCTGCAGAAACAAGCAGTCCACACAGCAACACAGCCGCACCTGCAACAGGTGGACAGAGGTCACTAAAGCTCAGAGGTCACTAAAGGTCAGAGGTCACTAAAGCTCAGAGGTCAACAGACAGACAGACAGACTTCCATCAGCTCACCTGCAGCAGTCAGCACAGTCAGACCTACAACAGGAGAACAAGGTTTACTAAAGGTCAGAGGTCAGCAGGTTAACTTTGTATTCAAATATATAAACAGTTAGTGGACAGTTACACAGTTGCACCGATCAGACACAAACCTTTTCTGTCATCTCCAAGTCCCAGGATGACAGACACCAACAGGAAGATAAAGATCACCCCACCGGTCAACATGTTTCGATGTTGAATGACTGTAACAGAAAACAGAAACACCTTCATTTGACCTTGAACGACCTCCTTAAAGCTCCACTTCATGTTTGATGAATCCAGAACAAACCAAAACCATCAGTGTGACTGATTCCAGACCAGATTCAGGAGTTTTTAAACGAGGAAGAAGCGACATCACTTCATCCAGATGTTGGTACAGGTCATGTGATCGACCTTCTGCGGTCTGTTGTTAACCTGTGGACATGTGACCTCTAGCATACGTGTTCTGTCCTCGTCTACAGAACCCACCTCGCTGTTGGAGTTCCACTTCTCTCCCGCTGGTGACCTGCAGGTTTACTGTCTCGTTCTTGATT
>NW_025743142.1:0-3203 GCF_021292245.1 Micropterus dolomieu | reverse complement strand
AACCTAAATCCATATTAAAAATAAAACCAAATACTTAAAACCAGTCCTTATTCTTAGAATATACATCTTAACTGAGTCGACTATATCACAACCACATCTACATAAACATCCAGGTTCTAGTTTGAAGTAAACAAGCAGCCATTACTACGGTACCTCCTCACTTGTAAACCGACGTACAATTCAATTTAATTTCAATTTAATTACATTTTATTTATATAGCACCAGTTCATAACAGTTATCTCATATCACTTTTCATAAAAGAGCAGGTCTAGACCGTACTCTGTGATATTATTTACAGAAACAACAACACTGATGTACATGAAGGACTCACTTTCTAACTGCATGTGCCAAGAAATTTGTCCAGGAGAACCCTATAGAATCTTAAACATGTTAGAAATACAATAATAAATATGGTTAAAATAAATAAAAGGTTACAATCTAAAAAAAACAACAACTCTTAACTCCTAAGAAACAGAGCTTTTGGGAACTAAATGGAAAAGAAAGGCCTCTGCTCAATTAAATCAACTTCACTTTTATAAATCTCTAAATTGCTGGCTTGCTACTCTCACGTTTCCTGGACAACATTCCACTTTTACAGTATCGTGCATTTCCAATTTTTACTACATTTCTTCTGGTCCAAATGCAAGGAATCACGGAGTACGACATAATCACAAGGACAGAACTGATTTGTAAAATGTTATTTTTTCCTTAGGGCTGTGTCATAATTAATTTCAGGCAGGTGTTTTGAGACAGAAGAACTTCCAAATTCACACAGACCGCCATCATCTGTCCACCATAAACAACCCAAACATCGGTGCTTTCACTGCCAGCATGAAACTAAGACATAAAAAGCACATATACAGATGTACAGGGAGGAAGAAGTTTAATTATGTGCATCATATTAACTACTTTTACTTTAAAACATAAGCATTTAAATCTGTGTATAGATAGATCCTAGCTATTGACCACTGATGGATGTTTGAAATATGATTAATTCTGTGTTGAGGCATGTTGTGAAAAGTTTGCTAGGATGTGTGAACTTCTCTGGGACGTTGGCCCAGGTTTGGACAGGGCAGACCAGAAAGGGTTAATGCGAGAGGATGTTTGTGTTCAAACAGTGGAAAAACAGTATTGCTGCCAGATTTTGGGAGCGACTGATTGCTTCTTATGCGAGAAGACGTAGACAACAGGAAGATATGTTCTGTGTATAAAAATGTGTAGATTCAGACTTGATCCTCTGTCTTTTTACCATTTCATAAACACCATGCTGTGTGAAAGGTTCCCTCACTTCCTGTACTTTATCGATCAGAATTTAGACGATGTCATAATGTTGATGATGTCATAAACACCGTTCTGAGGGGAAAGTGATGTCACTGCCTGCTTCCACATTCTGAAGATCAAAGCCACAGAGTGAACACATTCTGAAACTTCAGCTCCTCAGTCTAATCAATCATTTACAACTGAGCTTCGTGTACAGAGCCCAGAAAAACAAGCGGTGGTTAACACAGTCGTTAAGAGAGAAGAAAAATGAGCTGCATCGAGGAAACGGTCCCTTCTGAGAAGTTCTTTGACAATCTGGGCATGGACGTCAGCCAAGAACAAGCAGATATATCTGACCAAGAAATCAAAGTGGACTTGGATGCAGTCATTCAACAACTGGAAGGAATAGATCTCCAACTGCAAAGGTACGCTAGACAATATGAGAAAAAACAACTAGCAGAGCTCCATGAAAATAGCCAAACTCAAAAAGAATTGGATGCAATGTCCAACGCTATGCAAGTGGCGAAAGAAGCCATTTTGAACGCCAATGAAGCTTTGGAAAAAGAACGCCAGGAGCTACACAATATGACACATGATAAATCCTTTGATGAGAACTATGATAAAGTCAAAGCAGAGCTCTTAGCAGCAAGCCAGCAAAACGAGGCGTTGAGACAAGAAATTCAGGAGCTCAGGAGAAGACCCCAAAATGAACCATCTTTGGAGGAATTGTGTAATGTCATTAAGGAGGAAACAGAGGCCATGAGGCTCCAAAATTACAGCATACAAGAGGAAATCCAGGAGCTCAAAGAAAAGCGTAGAAATTTAACTGCTCTGGATGAAACGTATGACACACTGAAAGCAGAGAAAGAGGCGATAAGCCAGCAAAATGACGACCTGAGACAAGAGATTCGGGAGATATCCAAAGATCTCCGATATGAAAAGGCTCTGCGGGAAATGAATGAGCAAATGGAAGTTTCAACAGTGACCATCAGCCAGCAGAACGCAGCACTGAAAGAACAACGCCAGAAGCTCTACAAAGATTATGAAGATCAAAAGATTTTCGGTGTCATGTGTAGGGAGAAGTTGCACAACATGGGATTTATGTGCAGAGAAAATGAAGACATCCAAATAGACATTGAGGACCTTACCAGTAGGATCCAGAACAGAAAAGCCATGAAAGACAAATATAAAGCCCTGAAAGCAGAAGAAAAAGTTGTCTCTGCAAAACAAAATGAGCTTCTTAAAACACTTGCAACGCTCCACTCAAAGTTTCGAGGTATGAAAGAATATGAAGGCAAGTGTGGTCCGCTGAGAGAGGAGATAGGAGCCTTAAGACAACGCAACGATGAACTCCATCAAGAAATCCAACAGTGCAGTGAGGAGATAGAAAACAAAACTGTTACAAAGGCAATTTATGACTCGCTGAAAGGAGAGAAAAAGAATCTAACGCACAGAAATAAAATCCTGAAAAAAGAAATTCAGGAGGTGGAGAAAAGGCTTGTAAAGGAACAAGCTTTGGTAGACAGGAATGATGTCATGAAAGAAGA
Organism: Micropterus dolomieu; assembly: GCF_021292245.1. Lineage (NCBI taxonomy): Eukaryota > Metazoa > Chordata > Actinopteri > Centrarchiformes > Centrarchidae > Micropterus > Micropterus dolomieu. The sequence continues at coordinate 396 of NW_025743142.1, read as the reverse complement.
AAACGAAGCCTTGATCCAACAAAACCACACATTACAGCTGGAGGTTGAAGAGCTCTACGGCAGACTGCAAAGTGAAAAAATACTGGAGGTCCTGTACAAATCGCTGACAACGGAAAAAGATGCCACGAGTCGAAGAAATGATGTCCTTCGACGAGAGGTCCAGAAGCTCAAAGAAAAGCTGAACAGTGAAAGAGCTTTAGAAAGTGCACGCAATGCAATGAAGGCTGAGAAACAGAACGTCGACCGAGAGCACGCAGCACTGCAGCAAGAAATTCAAGACCTGAACAGCTCCTGAAGAGCTATATGGAAAGCTGACAAACATTGTTTTTGCTTTCCAAGGGAAAAAAGGGTATGGATTTAACTTCAGCCTCACACAAAAAGGTGCTGGTTTAATTC
>NW_025743141.1:15455-18186 GCF_021292245.1 Micropterus dolomieu | reverse complement strand
CTTTGGGATTCTGTCTTTCACTGTTAGAATGTACATATGATTAAAATTGTAGATTGTTGCATTCTTTGTAAGTGGGCAAACCTGCAAAATCAGCAAGGGGTCAAATACTTTTTTCCCCCACTGTATATATTCATCTCCTCCATGTTTCTTCTAGATGCACAGAAAATATGTTTCACAGAGACAATGTGTGTGTTTGAAGTGTATTGTTTATGTCTCGCATATGAGGCACAAATAAAAACCTGCTGTTGCCTCAAAGTTCTCTTTAGGTTCTTCAATGCAAAAAGGCATACGTTTATAGTTTTAAGAAAGCGTTATTTTTTTTATCAGCAATGTGTAATTATTTGCCATTATACATTTGGAAATTTAATTTAAACTTTCAAATGCTTTTCAAATAAACTGTAGAAATACACTGACATATAGGACATATCAGTGAAACGATATTGTCTTGACACTAAATGTATTTCTAATATACTTCTTGTATTTCAGTTGACGTGCATCTCTTGATTTCATTTCCAAGACAGAATTGTATTTATAAATCGCGTTCAGCTACTTCTACCTACCTGTTACCTGTTCCTCAGGACTTCGTATTACAACCAAATCTGCATTTCGCCCTCTGCAGTTGTTTTGAGCATCTTCCCAGGTTCTCTGATTAGGACCATCAACATTATTAATTGCATAGCAGCTGGACTGGAAGTGAAGTCAGTCTTTTTGACAAGCATTACTTTGTCTGTCTGAGAGAAACAGCAGAGAGCAAATGATAGATTACTGGTTTTAATGTGATATTATTTCTGTTGTTATTTGTTTAAAGCAGATTGCAGAGATGTTACCTCTGCTCTCACTGTTTTCCCTTTTGGGGCAGTAGGCATCAACACAACACTGAGTCACGTTGAGCTTATTCCACACTCTCTTAATGTTTTATATTTTATCTATTAAGCAGTTTTTCTGCATCTTCAGCTGCTGAATTTCTGCAGTCATCATCATGTTGTTTTCAGTAATGATTGTGGTAACTACAGCGAAATAAACGGTATACATGTCTAAACTGCCCCTTACAACTGTTACAACTTTTGTTGTATTTGTTCAGTGGTTTATTGTTTGATGTGTTATTTTGATGCTCATGATGTTCTGTCCAGAGCTGAAAATGCAATAAAAGTAATAAAAGAAAAAGAAAATGTTGTGTATTGCCAATGTTTGTCAAGCTACTAAGAACAAATTTGAATTGACAGTTACTATATATAGAATATACTTTCTGTCGCACACCTTCATTTTACAGGACAAGCCTGAGAATGGCAACATTGCAGCTAGAGGACACACTTTTTGCTTACAGACAGAGTGAGTGTTGAGTTTATACTCACAGTAGATACGAAGTGCCATGATTAAAGACAGTATTACCCAACACATGGCTATCCATGGAAAAGACTGAATGACAGAGGGAGACTTCTTATCTGAAGGAGAAATAAGAATTCAGTTACATACTTCAACAGACAAGTGTTTTTATAAATAATAGATTTTATGTACAAAATATAAGATACACGCCAATTGCAAAAGTCACCATCAAGTGCGGCATATACCAAGGCGATGCACTATCCCTGCTGCTGTTCTGCATAGGCCTGAACCCCCTCAGCCAGATCATCACAAAGACTGGCTACGGATGCCGGTTCCGAAGTGGAACAACCATCAGTCACCTGCTCTACATGGATGACATCAAGCTGTATGCAAGAAATGAGCAAGACATCGACTCACAGATCCACACTACCAGGATCTACAGCAATAAAACTGGAATGTTGTTCGGACTGGACAAGTGTGGTCGCATGGTATCAAAAAGAGCGAAGATGATCAGAACCAAGGGGATTGAACTACCAGAAGGCCACATTGCAGATGTTCAGGACAGCTACAAAATACCTTGGGGTGCTGTAGGCTAACGGAAACCATGAGGAGGCAGCAAGGAAGTCCGCCACAGCCAAATACCTACAGAGAGTAAGGCAGGTCCTGAAAAGTCAGCTGAATGGGAAAAAACAAGATCTGAGCCATAAACACATACCCTGCATGCCCTGCCAGTCATCAGATACCCACCTGGTATAATAAACTGGCCAAAGGAGGAGATAGAGGCTACTGACATCAAGACAAGAAAGCTCCTCACAATGCATGGAGGGTTTCACCACAAATCCAGCACCCTGAGACTGTACACCAAGCGTAGCGAGGGAGGCCGGCATGTACCACAGACAAATAGAAGAAGTGGCTGATATCAAGAAATCCTACCAGTGGCTGGAAAAGGCTGGACTGAAGGACAGCACAGAAGCACTAATCGTGATGGTACTAGAACAGGCACTCAGAACAATAGATCAAGATCAATAGAGACTGGGTCTACCACACCAGGCAGGATCCCAGGTGCAGACTATGCAAAGATGCCCCTGAGACAGTACAGCACATAACAGCAGAGTGTAAGATGCTGGCAGGAAGTGCGTACATGGAACACCATAACCAGGTAGCTGTCATAGTGTACAGGAACATCTGCCATGAGTATGGGCTGGAAGTCCCAAGGTCAAAATGGAAGACACCACCTAAGGTAGTTGAGAATGACAGATCTAAGATCCTGTGGGACTTCAAGATCCAGACTGACAAACTGGTGATGGCTGACCAACCAGACATCATGTTGATCGACAAACAGCAGAAGAAGGCTGCAGTGATAGATGTGGCAATCCCAAGCGACAGCAACATCAAGAAGAAGGAACAC
>NW_025743141.1:12517-15435 GCF_021292245.1 Micropterus dolomieu | reverse complement strand
AGTGGCAGGTATGAAGAGCTTGACAGCCACAGGCCCTGACATAATCCACACCTACTGGCTGAAGAAACTAACTGCACTCCATAAACGTCTGGCAGCACAAATGAACCAACTGCTGATGGATGGGATCCACCCAGAATGGTTAACCCAAGGATGGACAGTCCTGATCATGAAAGACCCCCAGAAGGGAACAATCCCATCCAACTACCGGCCAATAACCTGCCTCTGCACAACATGGAAGCTCCTGTCAGGCATCATAGTGGCTAAGATGAGTAGGCTCATGGCTCAATACATGGACAGGGCCCAGAAGGGAATGGGCAGTATTACCAGAGGAGCCAAGCACCAAGACCAGGCAGACCAATCTGTGCACCGCCTGGATTGACTACAAGAAAGCTTACGACTCAATGCCACATACATGGATACTAGAATGCTTGGAAATGTACAAAATCAACAGGACACTAATAGCCTTCATCCAGAACTCAATGGGGCTGTGGAAAACAAGTCTGGAAGCCAACTCTATCACCGCTGCTGTTCTGCATAGGCCTGAACCCCCTCAGCCAGATCATCACAAAGACTGGCTACGGATACCGGTTCCGAAGTGGAACAACCATCAGTCACCTGCTCTACATGGATGACATCAAGCTGTATGACAGAAATGAGCAAGACATCGACTCACTGATCCACACTACCAGGATCTACAGCAATAACACTGGAATGTTGTTCGGACTGGACAAGTGTGGTCTCATGGTATCAAAAAGAGCGAAGATGATCAGAACCAAGGGGATTGAACTACCAGAAGGCCACATTGCAGATGCTCAGGACAGCTACAAATACCTTGTGGTGCCGCAGGCTAACAGAAACCATGAGGAGGCAGCAAGGAAGTCCGCCACAGCCCAATACCTGCAAAAATTATGGCAGTTCCTTAAAAGTCAGCTGAATGGGAAAAACAAGATCCGAGCCATCAACACATACCCTGCATGCCCTGCCAGTCATCAGATACCCCACTGGTATAATAAACTGGCCAAAGGAGGAGATAGAGGCTACTGACATCAAGACAAAAAAGCTCCTCACAATGCATGGAGGGTTTCACCACAAATATGAGGGAGGCTGAGGGCTAGTGAGTGTCAAGACCACTGTCCATGATGAAACAACAAAGATCCAGGAGTACAGCAGGAAGATGACCCCAAAGATGAAGGGCTTAGTGAATACCTCAGGCAGCAGAAACCCGAGGGTAAGGACAAGGAAGATGAAGAACCTTCATGGAGAGACAAGCCGCTGCACGGCATGTTCCACAGACAAATAGAAGAAGTGGCCGAAATCAAGAAATCCTACCAGTGGCTGGAAAAGGCTGGGCTGAAGAACAGCACAGAAGCACTAATCGTGATGGTACTAGAACAGGCACTCAGTACAAGATCAATAGAGGCCGGGGTCTACCACACCAGGCAGGACCCCAGTTGCCCTGGGACTTCAAGATCCAGACTGACAAACTGGTGATGGCTGACCAACCAGACATCATGTTGATCGACAAACAGCAGAAGAAGGCTGCAGTGATAGATGTGGCAATCCCAAGCGACAACAACATCAAGAAGAAGGAACACGAGAAGCTTGAGAAATACCAAGGGCTGAAAGAGGAGCTAGAAAAGATGTGGAAAGTAAGAGCAACAGTGGTGCCAGTGGTTATCGGAGCACTGGGGGCTGTGACCCCAAAACTGGGAGAGTAGCAGCAGATTCCAGGTAAAACATCAGAGGTCTCTGTCCAGAAGAGTGCAGTCCTAGGAACAGCTAAGTTACTGCGCAGAACCCTCAAACTCCCAGGCCTCTGGTAGAGAACCCGAGGTTGAGGATGACACATACCACCCCGCAAGGGGTGAGAGTTTTTATATATATATATAAATAAAAAATAAAGTAAATAAAACAGTAAAAGTGTGTGTTTGTGTGTAAAAAAAAAAAATAAAAAAATAAGAATAAATAAATTAAACAGTAAACGTGTGTAGTATTAATAGACAAGAAACAAAAAAAAAACAACTAAAAAATCAGTGTCAAATGTGAAATTAAAAAACAAAAAACAAATAAAGGAACAATTACTGAAATGACAAAAATGAAAATAATAATAATAATTTAAAATTTTATAGTACAATTATTTATAATATTTATCAGTCTATTCTGAGTTTCCACTGGTTGTCCTCAGTTCGTGGCATGAGGAGATATTTTGCTGCAATGGTTTGGCATTCTGGCATTTCTCCCAGTAAATAGGGGAGTTTCTGTGTGTCTGAATTCAGGGTATATTTGGGAAATATTTGCGAAGTGTTTTTCTCTTACGGTTTTATATTTTTTTCTTTCTCAACTAAAAACAGAAGTTGCTTATATAAAGGCTGTGAGTGACAGACCCAGCTAAAAAAAGGAAACAAGCAGTTCCCCAAGACGATGCTCTGTGGTTTAACAACTGTGGTTATTCTGTCTACAAGTCAGATAGAACTCAGCAGAAGGACTGTAGCGATGGCGGAGGAGGAGGTCAGCTACGCTTCAGTTGTATTCAAAACTAACAAGCGTTCCCCACCTGAAGGTAAGTTCAGTTTTTTTAATGCATTTATTTTTTAAATCAAGAAAGATTTCTTAAAACCCATCATGTCATTGATATGGATCAGATACTGTATCCTTGTTTACACATCAATCTGCCTGGGCCCCCACACGGCCCAGCTGGTTGTTCTAGGTGGCTGACCTGAATGTGATCATCATCATAATGTGACTTCTTACTTAAAGTAATATTTTATTATCCTGTTAGTAACATTTGTTGTGCAACCATGAAAACGTTAAAAATTGGGGCCCCATTTACTATATTGGCAAAATAAGTTGATGTATCCAGAGAAAGAATGAGCAGCATGACATTTTGGAAATTTTGGACAGACTGTGAGCAAAAATAG
>NW_025743141.1:12070-12497 GCF_021292245.1 Micropterus dolomieu | reverse complement strand
CTTTTTTTTTGTATTATTCTTTACACTTGTTAAAGCACTTTGTAACTTGTTTTTGAAAAGTGCTCTACAAATAAGGATTATTATTATTATTATTATGAGGTCACTGAGGTCCAGACCTCCATTATTATATTCAGTCTATAGCCTATTAATAAAACAAATTTGAATTAAAAACATTGATAACAAGCTCAACTTAAATAAAGGCTTTAGGACCATGTGGACGCAGCTGAAGTGGTGGGAACATTTAAGGCCTCATATTAGTTGTGTGACAAAACACGAAGACAACAAGATACTCCAATGCTATTTTGAAAAAATATTCATTGATGAAATAGGGTATTTGATTGGGGGGTCTGGAGATCCTCCCCAGAAAATTTTGACCATTAAACTCTTAATTTCCTGCATTCTGGAGACATTTTCTGCACCAATTAAT
>NW_025743141.1:8500-12050 GCF_021292245.1 Micropterus dolomieu | reverse complement strand
TTAAAGTAATATTTTATTATCCTGTTAGTAACATTTGTTGTGCAACCATGAAAACGTTAAAAATTGGGGCCCCATTTACTATATTGGCAAAATAAGTTGATGTATCCAGAGAAAGAATGAGCAGCATGACATTTTGGAAATTTTGGACAGACTGTGAGCAAAAATAGCGCTGGACTTTGATCCAGACCGGGCCACCAAAACGATCCACCTTATACTCCACCACGGCCACCCTGCTAATACAGGCACGTACAAACAGGACCAGCCTCTAATAAACCACCCAGCAGCATCACAGCCATTGATCACTATGGCAGTAGGCTACTACTTTTAAAAGGCATGGCCATAACCAGCTATGAGGTCACTGAGGTCCAGACCTCCATAATTATATTCAGTCTATAGCCTATTAATAAAACAAATTTGAATTTAAAACATTGATAACAAGCTCAACTTAAATAAAGGCTTTAGGACCATGTGGACGCAGCTGAAGTGGTGGGAACATTTAAGGCCTCATATTAGTTGTGTGACAAAACATGAAGACAACAAGATACTCCAATGCTATTTTGAAAAAATATTCATTGATGAAATAAGGTATTTGATTGGGGGGTCTGGAGATCCTCCCCAGAAAATTTTGACCATTAAACTCTTAATTTCCTGCATTCTGGAGACATTTTCTGCACCAATTAATGGGAAAATGTATTTATTTATATGAAGGAAACAAAATGCATGTGGCCGGTTACAAATCAGAATATAAAAATATTGTTGAATATAATGCAGTAATCAGTTGCTTGTTTTTTTAACCTAAGTTACTTTTGTTGGACAAGGCAGATCTGTTTCTTCTATATTTACATTGCATTTCATGCTTTTCTATTGTGCAAGTAGTTCTCATAGAATTTGTTAGTTATTTAGCCTAACATTTGTTGTTGCAAGCTAATTTTCAGAGAACTTTTAGCAAATGCTTGCATGTTCCCAGTGGAAATGACACTATTGCAACCCTCAAGTTGAAAAACTGTTCCCCCATCGATGGTTAGTGTCCAGACCTGGGGAAACACATGACAACATTGTGCGCGCAATAAATACGTTTAGCAAATTTCAGGTTGTGTGAAACAGGGTGAAGCGTCTCCCCATGAAGAGAGACGCCGTGCGCATTTACGCACGAGCCACAGCAGCATAACTTCATATTTAAATCTCCCGACAAGCTGACAGGATCATCAGGATCTAATGTTAAATAATATGCTGTGTTTTTCAACACATCCAAAAGGTCTCGTACACAGTCCAGGTTCATACAGAGACACAGTCTGGAGTAAAGCAGCCGTCCTCCTGATCAATCCTGAGCTCCATCAGAGCAAACATTTCAGACGCTAAAAGGGGAATTCTGTTTCCTCTGCAGAGTTTCCTTTTTCTGACCTGTCTAGTTTTAAACTATTTTTGTTTTGTTTTGCTGCATAAATGTCCCACGATATTAACTGTGATGTTACTGCGTGCCTGCAAACGTCTGTCGCTTTGTGTTGAAAAGTGGTGAGTCTCCAGCATTGACAGCGTTGTGTTGGAGAGATTTGTGCAGTGAACAGAGATAAGGTGTATGGGAACACTGTGCTGTTCAGCTGCACCATCTGTTATGAGTTAAGGATTCTGGTATTGTTTTGGTTCCATGTCTTGTGTTCTGCTGTTTTGCCCATGTTTGCTCTTTGTTTTGTTGGTCCTGTTTAAGTCTGTTTGTGGTTCTGTGTTTCTCTGTGTAGCCTTGTTTATTATTTTACTCATTCGCATGTTTAAGTTTACTTCGTATCTGTCTTGTCTCTTATCTTAGGTCTTAGTCCTGCATTTTAGTTCTTTGCCTCAGTTCTAGTGTGTTCCCGTGTACTTTACTTCTGTTTTACTTTGTAGTATTCAGTACTCATGTGTCCTTGTCTAGCTTTGCTTCCTGTTGTTTGAGTACCTGATGTGTTTCAGCTGTGCTTCCCTCCTTGCTCATTTGCCTGTGTATTTAAGCCCTTAGTTTTGTTCAGTCTTTGTCACATCCTCTGTTGTCAATGTTCCCTGGATCTTTGGATTACCTTGTGTTTGTTGGATTTACCTCAGTTTGGACTTTACCTCGTGCTTCCACGTAAGCTTGTTTCAGTTTGGTTTTTTGAGTTAATATATCTTTTTGAACTGCATCCTCGCCTTTTAGTCTGCACCTCAGTCTTCACGCAGCCACCCCCCCCCGACACTATCTGTGGCTTCGATGTCCTCTCTGTTTAATCTTTCACCCATGAACCGGGTTGTGGCATCTTCCTCTTCCCGGTCTTAGCGTCTGTGGACCTACTACTACAGAACTAGTCAGTTACTTTTGTACATTTACTTGCATTTCAGTTAAACTCTGTTTTTCCATTTTCAGTTGTAGCTTGTTTTCCAGCTGTCAGAGTCGCTGTGGTGTGAGTGAGGTGGATGGATGGGGTGGGGCTAAGGGCTGCATTGACGTTCATATGGAATAGACCAACAGGCAAGAAGAGTGGGGGGTTTGGCCCGTGTTGCTCAACCTTCTGCCACCTTTTTTGTTTTTAGTACAAAAATTTAAGCTGAGGAAGGCGGCCCACTGTCACGGTTCTCCAGATGGCCAGGCCGCTACTGATTGTGGTGAACTGTTCTCTGTAAATGTTAAACTGTTTAGAATGATTGTGTCTTCTGAATTAATATTTACTTTAAAATTTGAATCTTTTACTAACTGTAATCCAGTGGACTGGCCCTAACCTCAGTTGCTGTAATCTGCTGCTCCAAAACATGTATATGTCATTTACATATTGAACATATTGGATGTAAACGGATGGGTTTTAGTTTGCTTTTGTTTGATAGTGCCCATTTGTGTAACCCACACTGGAGATTCCACTGACCACAGCTGTCTAAAACCAGGCAGAAGCATTCGTAATGAACTGGTTATTTTAAAAATGTTTCCCATAAAATGCAGAGTTTCCCCTTTCATGATCTGCAAAATGTGAGAGTTGGTTAATTTGGGTTTTAGCTGCCCTGTGAAGGTCTACACAGAATACAGTTCTGGGAAAACACTGAATTATTTCTCATTCTAACAGAAGATACTGGGACAATAGCAATAAATTCAAATGTTAAAATAAGCCTCCAAAAGCCTTTACAATTTAGACACTATACAGAAATTAACCACAAGATTGTGTTCTTCAACCTTTCAGCTAATAAGGAGGAGGAAACTGTGTACAGCGATGTGAAGGTGCGAAGCAAAACAACCGAAAAGACTGCTGACACAAACAGTAAGTTGTAAAGAAAAATGTACACAGCATTCAGTAGAGTATATCTATTAATACTACTATTACTGCTACAAATACTACCTCACATTTACCGTTATTACAACCATTAAAAGGGAACTAATAGGGGGGTCATGAGGAGTACTGCTCAGCCTGTGAAAACAGTAGGAGCTTTGTTAATAACTTAGAGACTGCTAATTTTAACAAAGACTTACAAACTGGGGGTGTGGAGTTCAAAAAGATGTTGCTGTTTCACAGGCAGGGAAGCTCTAGTGAAAAGATAAAATCACCTTGAATTATGG
>NW_025743141.1:5876-8480 GCF_021292245.1 Micropterus dolomieu | reverse complement strand
CAGAAATATAACAAGGCGAGAGGCCATGAAGAGCTTTAAAAGTGATCAATAGAATTTTAAAGTCAATTCTAAAACATACTGGGAGCCAGTGTAATGAAGCTAAAATAGGAGTAATGTGGTCATATTTCTTTGTTCTGGTTAAAAGCCTGGCAGCTGAGTTCTGGACAGTCTGGAGTCAATCAATAGATTTTTGGGTTAAACAGGTGAAAAGGCTGTTGCAATAAACCATTCTAGGGCAGTAGCAGAGATCCCCACCCAGTGCCTCAGTCTGTCTAACATGATGTTGTGATCAATGGTGTCAAAAGCAGCGCTAAGGTCCAGGAGTACAAGGACTACACAGAGTATATCTATTAATACTACTATTACTGCTACAAATACTACCTCAGATTTATCGTTATTACAACTATTATTCAGCCTGTGAAAACAGTAGGAGCTTTGTTAATAACTTAGAGACTGCTAATTTTAACAAAGACTTACAAACTGGGGGTGTGGAGTTCAAAAAGATGTTGCTGTTTCACAGGCAGGGAAGCTCTAGTGAAAAGATAAAATCACCTTGAATTATGGGAAGTGTAGGATCCATTGTTTTTGGAGTTTAAGCCATAGTAGGGAATTTATATTTTGAGATTTTCTAATCTGTATTTTGCCAAGTGTTTGACAAGTGCTTCAACTGCAACATTTTACAGCCACTAAAACTACAGAAATTCTGCTGTTACAACTGCCACCAATTCTTCTATTACTGCTTCTAATGCTACCACTACTTCTAGCACAATGGCAAAAAGCCATTTGAAAGCCAAAAAAACAGGTTCACACATTTTAAAGTCCATCATTAAACAAGGTGCCCATGTGAATACTGACACATGTTTTGCTGCCTGTAATAATTTCCTTTGTAATGTGCTTCGACTGTAAGAGATGGGAGACAAAATTTAAAGTCTTTGTTCTGTATAGAAATGTGTTCCAAAGTTCATCTGAAGCTTTTAGCAGTCTGAGTTAGTCAAATCAAGTGGGTATCTTCACTGTCTTTTACTTACTGACTTTTTAATATAAAAAAGTTTTTTTGGTGTAAAAACCCTGTAACTTTGAAAAGTACCCAGTTGATTTGGTTAACTCAGACTTAATTATATCTGTTGTTTGTTCTCAGCAGGACTTTTGCCAGACAAGAAAACAAACAGCAGAGGTCGCTGCTATCAGCAGGTGGCTTGTTGTTTGGGGATTCTTTGTGTCATTTTGCTGTTGGGCATCATAGCAGTCTGTGTCTACAGTAAGTATACAAAACAGGTAGTCTATGCAGTACCTCAGACTCAGACATGAGGCAGAACTTGAAGAATAACAGCACCAGTTTTCCTCTGTAACCATCACTATAACCGTAACCAGAGGATCTATTACAGGTTGTTTTACCTATAGATTTCTGCCTCTAGACTAAATCTGTTACAAACAAAGTTCATTTCTCGACACAATATAGACAGTAGACAGTACGTAAGCAATAAGACTGTTCTTGGTAATGTGACTTTTATTTTTGACAATGTTCAACCATTTATTCCATATTCTGCCCATTGTAATGTAGAGTGCAGCATCTCGGAAAGCATCAGGCCAACTAATAAAGCCAAAGAAAATAAAAGACAAATTTGAAAAACAAGTTGAGTTGATTGAATATATCTTTCATATACAAACAGAAGCCACAACACAGCAGAGGAAGACTGGTGACAGCATTAGTGTGTATGTAATGTATGCATAAAAGGCATTAAACAATGAGTCAAATGATATTCTATATTTTTTTTACTGTCAACATATTCCATGATCAGCCCCAAACCAACACTGAATTGATCCTACAAACAAAAGTATCTGTGTATCAAAGACTTATCCAGCTGTGCCATAGAAACCCACAAATGTCTACAAACTATGAAAAACACTTCAGCGAGTCACAGTGTTGCACTGGGTGACATGTTCCTTTACTGTCCCACAGACGCAGTCCTGCTGCCATAAAGGCCTGCTAGTGCACAGCTGAAAGAGCCTGGCTATTTTAGGCAGTGTCAAATATTTAAGGGTTCAGTAGGAACCAAAGGTCTTAGGAAGTCCTACAGCTCCCATAAGTCTAAAAAACCTGAAGTAACACAAAGCTTCCAAAAATGCATCATTATTATCACTCAAGAAGCTTATTTCCTATTTGCAGTTGTTACATTAATTCATGAAAGTGAGCTGAACCAGCTGAAAGAAAACCAAACGATTCTACTGGCTCTCAATGGAAACCTGACAAACCAGAACAACAAACTCAGCTCAGAAAATGAAAATCTGAGGAGGGAACACAACAATCTGACAGTCCAGTTGGAGAACCTGACACAAGCCTATACTGTCTTAAAAAGCAACATCACAAACCTGTCTGCAGAAAACCAGAACCTGACATCACAAAACACCAAGCTGTCTGCAGAAAACCAGAATGTGACAACACAAAACGCCAAGCTGACTGCAGAAAACCAGAACCTGACATCACAAAAAATGAAGCTGGAGTCACAGAGGAAAAACTTAACGGAACAGATACGGAACATGGAGACAAAGTGGAATGAGCTCAACGTCAGTCGAGCTCAGTGGAGCATTGATGCCTACTGCCCA
>NW_025743141.1:3113-5856 GCF_021292245.1 Micropterus dolomieu | reverse complement strand
AAAAGAGAGCCATGCTGTACCTCAGTACCCGCACGGAAAGGGCTTCGCAACGGGCGCAGGCAGCCCCCTCGAGAGCTGCCCGGGCGTGCTCCATCCCCAAACATGAGACACACATCTCATGAGAATCTCCATCCGTGATGTACCGAGGGCAAGAAAAAAACACACCTTCTGTACATCTGGTTGCCGGACATGCTGGTAGACTTCTTCTTCAGGTAAGACATACTGCTCGTAGGACTGGAGCTTTCTTCAAACAACATACAGAGCGCCTGCTTCATAGTTTTAAGCTAATGATGAGTGTGTACAGGTGTGCTTTATACTCCTCCGGTTATTCCGTCACACCTTACCGTTCTAGCAATAAGCCAATAGGATTGGAGTGATTTCATTCACGTTCAGACCTGCTTCGCCTAGAGGCGTTCCCATAGTGTCGTAACCGACGCAGTTCGAGTTCCCTCGAAGGGGAACAATCTGACAGTCCAGTTGGACAACCTGACACAAGCCTATACTGTCTTAAAAAGCAACATCACAAACTTGTCTGCAGAAAACCAGAACCTGACATCACAAAACACCAAGCTGTCTGCAGAAAACCAGAATGTGACAACACAAAACGCCAAGCTGACTGCAGAAAACCAGAACCTGACATCACAAAAAATGAAGCTGGAGTCACAGAGGAAAAACTTAACGGAACAGATACGGAACATGGAGACAAAGTGGAATGAGCTCAACGTCAGTCGAGCTCAGTGGAGCATTGATGCCTACTGCCCAAAACCACAAAACCAAAGTATGTTCAGATCCCATAATTAAGAGTAAAAAATAACAATAATTTCACAATGTAGTAATGTTGTTTATCGGTTTGTGTCTGTTGTTTCAGACAGACAGTGTAAAGCTTGTCAGGATGGCTGGTCACCCTCCCAGTCCAGCTGCTATGGGATTAATGACCCTGATGATTCTGGTCAGAAAACCTGGGAAGAAGCTCGAGAAAACTGCAGAGGAAAGATTTCAGATTTGGTTGTTATAGCTGATCAAACGGAGAAGGTAACGAGAAGACAGCCTATATTCAAAGAAAGTTTATTTTGTGTAGGTCTGAACACACTGAGTCTGTAGGCCACAGTGTGTTAACTTAAGTATAGTGTTTAAATATCTGATAACTGTCTCTCTGTTGTCAGACATTCATCAGTAATAAAAGTTGGGGCAGTTCAGGAACCAGTGGATACTGGATTGGTCTGAGAGCTGAAGATGGGAAATGGAAGTGGGTCAATGGAAGTGTTCTGACTGAAAAGTAAGAGACACATTCATAAACATTTTGAAGCATAAAATCTATCAGCCTGCATCTAAACATCATGTTCTTCCCTCAGCTCCTGGATACAACAACCTGCTACCAACGGTCAGTGTGTAATTTCTGTCCAGAAAGAAGGATGGAAATCAGTGAGCTGTGGTGCCAGAAACAGATGGATCTGCAAAAAGAAGGCTTTATCTCTTTAAACACTGCAGTCATACTTGAGAAGGTTACTGGGGACTCTGTAAAGATTCATTACATATAAGATGATATCAACTGCCTTGTTCTTTTATTTTATTTTATTTTATTTTATAGCAAAGATGAAAAAAATTTATCAAAGTTAATCATTTTTCAAATGTGTGTCTGTGTTTCACTGCAAAAACACAGACACTCTAATGTATCATTAGAGTGTCTGAGCAGTTAGATCTTGGATTATATTGGTACTGTAAGTCTGTCTGGGAACCATCACCTTACAGTGGTGGAGAGGTTTGCGTGCCCCAGTGAGCCTGGAGGCTGTGTTGTCTGGAGCCTATTGCTTCTGGTAGGGTCTCCCAAGGCAAAGTGGTTCCAGGTGAGGGGCCAGACTGAGAATGGTTTATAAAAACACCTGATGAAACTACGAGGAAGAGGAGGAGAGACCCTGCCCCCGTCTGGAGTCAGGCCCAGAGGGAGGGCTCGCCGGCCAGGTTTGCCATGGGACCCGCCCGGGAACAGCCCAAAAAGCAACGTGGCACCCCCCTCTCCATCCTTTGGACCCACCAAACTGTCACAGTTTACGTTGTTGCTACTGATTGGCCAAAAGGGGGCGCTGCAGTACTTGTTCTCAAGAGAATCTTCCAGGGTCTGGTTATTATCTGTATTCCAAGATACACAGATCAGATCATTATGACCACTGACAGGTGAAGTGAACTGCACTCACTGTAAATTACATTCAATTCAATTCAATTTTATTTATATAGCGCCAAATCACAACAACAGCTATCTCACAGCGCTTTTCATAAAAGAGCAGGTCTAGACCGTACTCTGTGATGTTATTTACAGAAGCCCAACAATTCCCACCAAGAACAGCACTAGGCGACAGAGGCAAGGAAAAACTTCCTTTTAAGAGGCAGAAACCTCGAGCAGAACCATGGCTCAGGGTGGGCGGCCATCTGCCTCGACCGGTTGGGGTGAAGGAGAGAGAAAGTGAGAGAGAGAGAGAGAGAGAGAGAGAGAGGGCAAGAGAGGAACAGAGAGAAAAAGAAAGGGATGGAAGGAGAGAGAGGGGAGGGAGGCAGCCTACACAATATACACACAGAGGTACAGACAGTAAAGGTGATCTTGCTATAAACTAAATGAAAAATGGTACAGATATTTATAGTAGTGTTAATGATAACAATCGTAATGTTAATGATTATAATAACAATAATAACAATAGGACTAGTAACAATAGTTGTTGCAGCAGAGGGTGTCGAGCAGGAACACGGGGGC
>NW_025743141.1:0-3093 GCF_021292245.1 Micropterus dolomieu | reverse complement strand
AGAGAGAGAGAGAGAGAGAGAGGGCAAGAGAGGAACAGAGAGAAAAAGAGAGGGATGGAAGGAGAGAGAGGGGAGGGAGGCAGCCTACACAATATACACACACAGAGGTACAGACAGTAAAGGTGATGTTGCTATAGACTAAATGAAAAATGGTGCTCTGGTGGGGTAGTAAGGTACTATCAGCTCTTTAAGATAAGATGGTGCCTGACCATTAAGAGCTTTGTAGGTAAGAAGAATGATTTTAAATTCTATTCTGGATTTTACCGGAAGCCAATGCAGAGAAGCTAAGACAGGAGAAATATGATCTCTTTTCCTGGTTCCTGTCAGAACACGAGCTGCAGCATTCTGAATCAGCTGAAGAGTCTTAATGGACTTTTTTGAGCAGCCTGATAATAAGGAATTGCAGTAATCCAGCCTAGAAGTAACAAATTCATGGACTAGTTTTTCTGCATCATTTTTAGACAGTATGTTCCTGATTTTCGCAATATTACGTAGGTGAAAAAAGGCGGTCCTTGAAATTTGCTTAATGTGAGACTTAAACAACATGTCCTGATCAAAGATAACTCCAAGATTCCTCACAGTGGAGGCCAGGGCGATGCCATCAAGGGAAACTATATCTTTAGATAATGCGTCATGGAGATGCTTAAGCCCCAGAACAATAACTTCAGTTTTATCTGAGTTTAACATTAGAAAATTACAGGTCATCCAGATTTTAACATCCCGAAGGCACATTTGAAGTTTAGCTAA
Organism: Micropterus dolomieu; assembly: GCF_021292245.1. Lineage (NCBI taxonomy): Eukaryota > Metazoa > Chordata > Actinopteri > Centrarchiformes > Centrarchidae > Micropterus > Micropterus dolomieu. The sequence goes on along the minus strand of NW_025743141.1, from coordinate 2,346 downwards.
CTGATGAGTTTCATCTGGTTTGATCGATAGGTATAACTGAGTATCCTCTGCATAACAATGAAAGTTTATGGAATATTTCCTGATAATATTGCCTAGAGGAAGCATAAATAAAGTGAAGAGGATTGGTCCGAGGATAGATCCTTGTGGAACTCCATGACTAACTTTGGCATGCGTGGAGGACTCATTGTTAACATGTACAAACTGAAATCGATCTGATAAATAGGACTTAAACCAGCTTAGAGCGGTTCCTTTAATGCCGATGAAATGTTCCAGTCTCTGCAATAGGATCTGATGGTCAATGGTATCAAATGCAGCACTAAGATCTAATAAAACCAGTACAGAGACAAGTCCTTTGTCTGATGCAATAAGGAGGTTGTTAGTAATTTTCACCAGTGCTGTCCCTGTGCTAACGGGCGCCAGAAAAACACCATAAAATAACAGTAAATGACCAACTCGTAAAAATATGGTAATATTCCATAATGACAATACAGTCTGTAACTTTAATTTTACATAAAATCATGTGCAATTTTTGGGGCTTTTATTGTTTAATTAAGAACATATACCACCTGTAAAAGCAATTAAATTACCTTTAAATATAGTTGAACACTGCTATAATACAAATTAAAATTAAAATTTATAAGCTGCTTTTAATTGAGTTTTATTATATAATTTCACATAAAAATCTTGTTAATGTAATCAATATATATTGTAAAAAAAATTTATACAACACCTGCAAATACTAGATTTTCTTAAAAAAAAACAACTCAATACTGTTCTAAAACAGGTAATCAGCTGTGTGTGTGTTCATTGGACTTTTGGACCATTCTTCTAGGAGCACATTTGTGAGGTCAGGGACAGATGTTGGATGAGAAGGCCTGGCTCGCAGTCTCCGCTCTAATTAATCCCAAAAGTGTTCTATCAGGTTGGGGTCAGGACTGTGCAGACCAGTCAAGTTCTCCACACCAAACTCAGTCATCCATGTCTTTATGGACCTTGCTTTGTGCACTGGTGCGCAGTCATGTTGGAACAGGAAGGGGCCATTCCCAAACTGTTTCCACAAAGTTGGGAGCATGAAAATGTTTTGGTATGCTGATGCATTAACAGTTCCTTTCACTGGAACTAAGGGGCCAACCCAACCCCTGAAAAACACCCCCACACCAAAATTTAACCACTTGGCACAATGCAGTCAGGCCAGTACCATTCTCTTGGCAACCGCCAAACCCAGACTTATCCAAATTGCCAGACAGAGAAGCGTGATTCGTCACTCCAGAGAACACGTCTCCACTGCACTAGTGTTTACTGGCGGCGTGCTTTTCACTGTGTATCCGACACTTTGCATTGCACTTGGCTTGGATGCAGCTGCTCGGCCATGGAAACCCATTCCATGAAGCTCTCTACACACTGTTCTAGAGCTAATCTGAAGGCCACACGACGTTTGGAGGTCTGTAGCTCGACTCTGCAGAAAGTTGGCAGCTTCTGCAGATGCGGCGACCCAGCTCTGGGATTTTATGTGGCCTACCACTTCAAGGCTGAGTTTCTGTTGTTCCAAATCGCTCTCACTTAATTATAATACCACTAACAGTTGACCTTGGAATATTTAGTAGTAAGGAAATTTATCAAATGGACTTGATTGGAACATCTGAATTCAATGATTCGGAAAGGGTGTCCCAATACTTTTGCAATATAGTGTATACCGTCAGATCACACAGTCCTATTTATCAATGCAGTTTTATTGTAAATCAAACGCTGTCAACCTTTTTGAATGTAAGGAACGGCAAGCTAGATAGATCATCTGCCTTTTTCTTATTGCTCACACTTAATGGAAGAGCTGGTGGTGGAGGGGGAGTGGTTATCTGCTTTTCATTTTTGCAGCCATGTAGCCAACAGACTTGAATTCTTCCCCAATTCTGTGGAGAGGGCTATGGACTAACACATCTCCAGAATTTGTTCACCATACCAATTATTAAGGGAAACTTACTTAATGTCTTGCAGACCTTTGAAAGATATACTGTTGATTTTGTTTGCCGTTGTTTATGTTTTCCAAATGAACTAAGAACCCAAGTGGTTTCTTTAGGTCATCCAGAGGTGTTGTTGTGCAAAGTCAGTCGAATCGGAAAATGTACTTTTGGTTTGCATACCAAAAACTAGCAAACAAATGGATTCATTTGGACTGCCAAGAAAAAATTTACATTTGCACGTCTTTCTACTTACATATATTAGCATCTTTTTTGTATACCAACTTAATTTCGAAATTTTGGACTTCCCCAACTCCCGTGCACACAGTTGTGCACTGCCTTGCAAGGCCAGGTGGACCTAATTCAGCAATCAGCTGTAGCACTCCTGGGG
>NW_025743140.1:0-3185 GCF_021292245.1 Micropterus dolomieu | reverse complement strand
AGACTCAGGTAACAACACAGAATCACGTAACAGCACAGAATCACGTAACAACACAGACTCAGGTAACAGCACAGACTCAGGTAACAGCACAGACACAGGTAACAGCACAGACACAGGTAACAGCACAGACTCAGGTAACAGCACAGAATTACGTAATAGCACAGACTCAGCTAACAGTAGAGAATCACGTAACAACACAGACTCAGGTAACAGCACAGAATCAGGTAACAGCACAGATACAGGTAACAGCACTGACACAGCTAATAGCACAGACTCAGGTAACAGCACAGACTCAGCTAACAGCACTGACACAGTTAACAGCACAGACTCAGGTAACAGCACAGACACAGGTAACAGCACAGACATCAGGTAACAGCACAGACTCAGGTAACAGCACAGACACAGGTAACAGCACAGATACAGGTAACAGCACAGACTCAGGTAACAGCACAGAATTACGTAATAGCACAGACTCAGCTAACAGCACTGACACAGCTAATAGCACAGACTCAGGTAACAGCACTGACACAGCTGACAGCACAGACTCAGGTAACAGCACAGAATCACGTAATAGCACAGACTCAGCTAACAGCACTGACACAGTTAACAGCACAGACTCAGGTAACAGCACAGAATCAGGTAACAGCACAGATACAGGTAACAGCACTGACAGCTGATAGCACAGACTCAGGTAACAGCACAGACTCACGTAACAGCACAGAATCACGTAACAGCACAGACTCAGGTAACAGCACAAAATCAGGTAACAGCACAGAATCACGTAACAACACAGACTCAGGTAACAGCACAGACACAGGTAACAGCACAGAATCACGTAACAGCACAGACACAGGTAACAGCACAAAATCAGGTAACAGCACAGAATCACGTAACAACACAGACTCAGGTAACAGCACAGACTCAGGTAACAGCACAGACTCAGGTAACAGCACAGACTCAGGTAACAACACAGACACAGCTAACAGCACAGACACAGCTAACAGCACAGACACAGGTAACAGCACAGACTCAGGTAACAGCACAGACACAGCTAACAGCACAGACACAGGTAACAGCACAGACTCAGGTAACAGCACAGAATCACGTAACAGCACAGAATCAGGTAACAGCACAGATACAGGTAACAGCAGAGACTCAGGTAACAGCACAGAATTACGTAATAGCACAGACTCAGCTAACAGCACTGACACAGTTAACAGCACAGACTCAGGTAACAGCACAGACACAGGTAACAGCACAGAATCACGTAACAGCACAGACTCAGGTAACAGCACTGACACAGCTAATAGCACAGACTCAGGTAACAGCACTGACACAGCTGACAGCACAAAATCAGGTAACAGCACAGAATCACGTAACAACACAGACTCAGGTAACAACACAGACACAGGTAACAGCACAGAATCACGTAACAGCACAGACTCAGGTAACAGCACAAAATCAGGTAACAGCACAGAATCACGTAACAGCACAGACACAGGTAACAGCACAGACACAGGTAACAGCACAGACTCAGGTAACAGCACTGACACAGGTAACAGCACAGACACAGGTAACAGCACAGACTCAGGTAACAGCACTGACACAGCTGACAGCACAGACTCAGGTAACAGCACAGAATCACGTAATAGCACAGACTCAGCTAACAGCACTGACACAGTTAACAGCACAGACTCAGGTAACAGCACAGACACAGGTAACAGTAGAGAATCACGTAACAACACAGACTCAGGTAACAGCACAGAATCAGGTAACAGCACAGATACAGGTAACAGCACTGACACAGCTAATAGCACAGACTCGGGTAACAGCACACAATCACGTAACAGCACAGAATCACGTAACAGCACAGACTCAGGTAACAGCACAAAATCAGGTAACAGCACAGAATCACGTAACAACACAGACTCAGGTAACAGCACAGACACAGGTAATAGCACAGACTCAGGTAACAGCACTGACACAGCTGACAGCACAGACTCGGGTAACAGCACAGAATCACGTAACAGCACAGACTCAGGTAACAGCACAGAATCACGTAACAACACAGACTCAGGTAACAACACAGACACAGGTAACAGCACAGAATCACGTAACAGCACAGACACAGGTAACAGCACAAAATCAGGTAACAGCACAGACATCAGGTAACAACACAGACTCAGGTAACAGCACAGAATCACGTAACAGCACAGACACAGGTAACAGCACAGACTCAGGTAACAGCACAGAATCACGTAACAGCACAGAATTACGTAACAGCACAGACACAGGTAACAGCACAGTCTCAGGTAACAGCACAGAATCACGTAACAGCACAGACACAGGTAACAGCACAGACTCAGGTAACAGCACAGACACAGCTAACAGCACAGACACAGGTAACAGCAGAGACTCAGGTAACAGCACAGACTCAGCTAACAGCACTGACACAGCTAATAGCACAGACTCAGGTAACAGCCAAGACACAGCTGACAGCACAGACTCAGGTAACAGCACAGAATCACGTAACAGCACAGAATCACGTAACAGCACAGACACAGGTAACAGCACAGACACAGGTAACAGCACAGACTCAGGTAACAGCACAGAATCAGGTAACAGCACAGATACAGGTAACAGCAGAGACTCAGGTAACAGCACAGAATTACGTAATAGCACAGACTCAGCTAACAGCACTGACACAGCTAATAGCACAGACTCAGGTAACAGCACTGACACAGCTGACAGCACAGACTCAGGTAACAGCACAGAATCACGTAATAGCACAGACTCAGCTAACAGCACTGACACAGTTAACAGCACAGACTCAGGTAACAGCACTGACACAGCTGACAGCACAGACTCGGGTAACAGCACTGACACAGCTAATAGCACAGACTCAGGTAACAGCACTGACACAGCTGACAGCACAGACTCGGGTAACAGCACACAATCACGTAACAGCACAGAATCACGTAACAGCACAGACTCAGGTAACAGCACTGACACAGCTGACAGCACAGACTCAGGTAACAGCACAGAATCACGTAATAGCACAGACTCAGCTAACAGCACTGACACAGTTAACAGCACAGACTCAGGTAACAGCACAGACACAGGTAACAGTAGAGAATCACGTAACAACACAGACTCAGGTAACAGCACAGAATCAGGTAACAGCA
>NW_025743139.1:1644-10242 GCF_021292245.1 Micropterus dolomieu | reverse complement strand
TGGCTGTCCACCAACGTTTACCATCCAACCTGACAGAACTGGAGAGGATCTGCAAGGAGGAATGGCAGAGGATACCCAAATCCAGATGTGAAAAACTTGTTGCATCTTTCCCAAAACGACTCATGGCTGTATTAGATCAAAAGGGTGCTTCTACTAAATACTGAGCAAAGGGTCTGAATACTTATGACCATGTGATATTTCAGTTTTTCTTTTTTAATAAATTTGCAAAAATTTCTACATTTCTGTTTTTTTCTGTCAAGATGGGGTGCTGAGTGTACATTACTGAGAAATAAAATGAACTTTTTTGATTTTTGGAAAATGGCTGCAATGAAACAAAGAGTGAAAAATTTAAAGGGGTCTGAATACTTTCCGTACCCACTGTACATTGTATGAAATATTGTTTCAAAGGACAAACAAAAAAATGCTTTATTTATTTGTCTAGGTTGCAACTTTAATATTCTATCAGTCAATCCTGAGACAAGTGGATGTCGCCAGTGGTGTTTGTAAATAGAGGAAGTAGTTTTTGTATGACTCTCCTGTTAATGTGTTTCACTGTGTCTGTCTGGCACAGTAATACACAGCAGTGTCTTCAGGCTGCACATTCTGTCCTTTAAGAGTCACTGTTGCTGGAAGAGTCTTGAACAAGTGATCTTCACTGTGTGTTTTTTTTCTATGTGTTTAATGTTTCATACAAATATTTCTCAAGAACACTCTTCAGGATGTTGTATAATGTATCATTCACGAAAATATGTAATGTAAAATATATAATGTAAAACAATAAACACAAAATAAATACAAACAATAGAACAAATAATGTAATATGAATGTGAAGAAAAGTCATGTTTGGGCTCTAACAGCCTGAAAGATGAGTACTGTAGGATTTTGTACAGCTGCTCAACCAACTCCAGTCACTGTGGCTGTCGAGCACAATAATAAACAGCAGAATCTTCAGTCTTCAGACTGTTCATCTGCAGATACAGCTGCTGTCTGCTGTTGTCTCTGGAGATGGTAAACCGGCCTTGAACTGACTGAGAGTAGGATTTGCTGTTACCACCAGTATCAATCCAGGCAACCCACTCTAGTCCTTTTCCAGGAGCCTGTCTGACCCAATGCATGCTGTAGCCGCTGAATGTGAATCCAGAGGCTGTGCAGGTCAATCTGTGGGATTCTCCAGGCCTTTTAATCACTGGTTCAGATTCTGTCAGAGTCTGACCATCAACACCTGTTAAGAAAAAAAAAGATATGTATCCCTTACATTGTGGCAGCACAAATAAAAATATTAAATCAAATTAAGATCACTGAAGATCTTCACCTGCCCAGCAGACAGTTAAAAGCAGCAGTCCTGTCCTATAGTCCATCATGTTAAACTGTGTGTCCACTGTTCTCTGTCATCCTCTCTGCAGTCAGATAAGTAGAGGTGGAAGACATCTGAGTTTTGCATTGACTCCTCCTCACAAGGAGGAGAGAGCTGGATTGAGTCGAACCAAATTAATTTGATTCATACATCTCATTTTTTAATTTGTTTTGAATTTAATTTTGTCTTCAGAAGTTGAATTTAGTGTTTTGATCTCCATGAAAAAATAGGTTTTGCAGCCATATTTAAATTGTAGTTGTTGCAATTCCCCTGTAAAAAACAACTTATGACATAAAACTTCTCTGAGACCTTCAGGAGACATTTCATGTTGTTTGCTTCCCTCATCTCAAACTAAGCTATAAGGTGTTTGTTTTTTTTTACCACAGAAACTGAAACCACTTTTAAAATGACATTAATAATAATAACTTTTAAGTTTCACCCATAAGGTTTGCTAAAGATGTAACTGTTTCAGTTAATTATCAGGGGTTTTTTTTATTTTAGTAAAGATTAAATGAAGAGAAACTGACTTTCTGAAAAGCTGTTTCTTGTTGATGAGCATTTAAAGCTAAGTTGTCAACTGACATTATTTGATTACTTTAAAGATTTAATATTTAAAATTCTTCACTGTTGGAAAACAATAAATGATGTATCAGTGATTTTAATGTCAGAGAATTTAAATTGAAAAGAGCTGCTGTTAAATTACATGAAGAACATTTTATAAAATCTATAAAGTGTTTCTCTCTTTACTGTAACAGTGAGCTGGTGTTGAAGTCATTAGAGGTCTGAGGGCTCCTCCTCTGGTGGCTTCATGTTACAAGTGTTCAGGCACTGAGGTTTTTGTTCAGGTCTATTGATGGTTTGTGTTATTGTGGCTCTCTGGCACAGTAATACACAGCAGTGTCTTCAGGCTGCACATTCTGTCCGTTTAGAGTCACAGTGTTGCTGGAAGAGTCTAAGTCGATACTGAACTTGTTCTTTAGGGAATCTTTGTAGGATGTTGTCCATCCAACACGTGCACTTCCAATCCACTCCAGTCCTTTCCCTGCAGGCTGTCTGATCCAAGCTGTGAAGTAGCTGCTAACAGAATAAGAGACCTGACAGGTGATGGTCAGACGTTGACCTGGCTGCACAGTCACAGAGGCTGGCTGTGTCAACTGTTCACACTTCACACCTGTTAAAAAAAGAAAATGTTTAGTAACAAATGATCAAGTTATACTGCAAAAGAAGAACTGCTGACTTGAAACCTGAAACCTGAAAACATGGTTTATGTTGAAAGTGACGTGCTGTGAACTCCACTGACAGCCTGATGGGAAGTTTTTATAGCTGAGTAACAAGGAAGGTCACTGAGTTTGCATAGAATCAAACACATGAAGCATCAATTTTGGTCTAACTGGAGCCAATAGAAGAGTCTGTTGACTGTTATTATATCTGCAGAGTGAAAACATGCCTGGAAATCATCTCTGCTTTACATATGATAATTTAATTTCACTACACATCTTGAAAATGTTCCTGCATTAACAGAAATTAAACAACTGTTGACTTTTAATGTCTGTATTGATATCAATTTAATATTTAAAAAAAATATGAAAATGATTGCAACAACTATTCGGATCATTATTACTATTCTTAATGTCAATATTAACAAGAGTCAAGGATTATGCAAAACTTCATTAAATCCTTTAAAATCAGCATTGTGATAATGATGATGTGCACCGAAGGACCAACTACCATTAACACTTACCATAAGCCATATTATCTAATTATTAAAAAACACTTTAAATATAATTTAAGCTTTTTTGTAAGATAAATTATGTATTACCAGAACCTTCTACATCACATTGATGATTAATTTCAACTGTCTGAGCACAGCTTTTTTTGAAACATTTACAACATTTATTTATTTGTTCATTTAATTACTACTGTAGCCTACTTATTGCAAAGACAAAACCAGTGCCAGCAGCAGGATCATGTAAATAAAATGAAAGTTATGTAAGTTTGCTTACATAAAATAAATTTAATGGTTTCTGGTTGTTGACATGACATGGCAATTTCACTGTCACAGAAGATTAAAATGAATAAAGATTATTTTGTCATGATTTAGAGTGCAGTAAATGCTTAAACCTTTACCTAACCTGTTGTTGTAAAAACAGCTTTGTTATTATTTTTCTTACATTTTTGAGCCAAATCTCAAAATTGTCGTTTGATGTGACTTTCTCAAGCATGGTTACGGAAATTACAACTTTTATAAAATAAAATGACACGCATAAAAATGTTGATAAATACTTCAGGCATGATGTTACAAGTGTCTATTTTAGTAAATGACAATCATTTAGTATTTTATCCATATATTTCTAAAAGCGTAGGAGCTTGATACATTTTGTCACTGAAAACCACGTCCTGTAGTGTGACACCATATCTTAATTTAATCGGCCAATTCAACAGACAACCTTATTTAGTTGAAAAACCCCATTCACTTTAATGGTACTGAAGCCCATGATGTGCACATGGTAAGTTTTGGTCTCAGAATAGTTCAAATATTTAGCTTTTTCCAAACTGCTATAAAAGTGTTACGTTTTTTTGTCCTGTGTGACAGGCCTAAATTATATTTTTTAATTCAAAACTGTATGTTAAAGTACATAATTATAGAAAATGTAGCTAAGGTGTTCCGCTAACTGCTAATGACAGGTTAGCTAGGTAAAGCATGGTCATTAACTGGCACAAACAGGCTGAAACATCCATCCTCATCCTCTGGTGCCACACCTGTAACTGTCAGAGGACAAAGATGTCACACAAGAGGACAAAGTCTCTTTAAAATGCATTTTAAATTATTAATTCAGATTTGTTTAACTCCTTTGTATTCTTTTGTATAACTTTTTTGTGTTTTTAAATGCAAAAATTACAGTAAAAAACACTGTAACGCTGTTTTTGCAGAAAATTTGTACTGGTATAAAGTGTCATGAAAATAAGTAATGTGAAATGTGAAACTTTTTTAGATAGGAATAAATGAGGGAGATAAATGGTTGGGAGAGAGAGAGGACACTGAAGTATAGAGAGAAAATTAACAGGGATCCACACAGAAAGGAGTACGTCCTAAGAGAACAACGAAGAAAGTAAATTGAAATGAAATTTAAAAAAAATAATAATAATAATTTAGTTTTTGAACAACTTGGGTGACATTGATATTGGTTTTTTTTTAATCAAAATTACATTACAATTACAAAATTTCACTGGGTTTGCTCTATCAAGGAGTCAACTTTGATTATGTCGATGAAAAATTGTTTGTTTTGTTTTTTAAAATACGGTTGAAATTGATATTGTTTGATTCAACATGACATATTGAAAGTTAAATAAAACAGCTTTAATGTAATACCATTTATGTCCTCTTTAATGCAATGACTACCATTATTGTCCTATAGTGTGACACACATAAAAGAACCAAAAATGTGTGTTTATCTCAAAATATCTTTAATAAAAACAGTTCAGTATTTCAGCAGGAGAGACATAGTGATCACTCATCATAAATTTGTAAAACTTTCAACAGTTTTGAAAGGATGACATCAAAGTTTACTTTTACTTTTATTCAAACAGTGCAAGTCCAAGTTCAATTCATGGGGAAAAATAGTGTTATTCTATATTTCATATCCAATAACAGTAAATGAAAAAATGGGTCTTACAATTAAGATGAATCTCTTTCATGTTTGTATATTATTAAAGACTTTTTTTTCTTAATTTTGTTATGTCACACTATAGGACACATTTCCAGTGCAGTTCAGCAAAAATAAAAAAAATAAAAAACAGGGAAAGAATGAACAAAATTAGTGACCCCTTATATTATTTTAAAAATCTGATTTCACACAAATATTGTGTTTTAGATGAAAATGTTTTTTTTACTCCTTCAGGGTTCTTCATCTTGAGATCAACTTCTTTTCTGCTGAGATGAACTGACAGATGGGGCTGCAGTCACTGCTGATGGTAAACAGCTTATAGTCAAACTTTAATATTCAAAATGTGCTGAATCAAGTTAACACATGACTTATGTTTAGAATAGAAAAGCATCAACTATCACAGTATCCAGTGTTCATGAGCAGCAGGAGTGTTAAGCTTTAGTTCAGTCCAGGGTTCAGTTAAGATCAATGAGAACAGCAGATCTGAGTGTCTCCTTTTAGAAACAGAGGAGAGAGAAACTTGACACCGAACGCCCTCTAGTGATTTTATAAAAGAAACTGCAACAAGTTATTTTCACTCTCATATTATGACTCACTTTAGATTCCACATAATTTACAGACATTATTGTGTCTTAATAGAAATGTTTAGTATTTGTAGTAGTTTATACTTGCTATCATTGGCCTTTTATGAACAAGTGATTTTTATTGGGGTTTTTTTATTTGCTAACTAATAATTTTTCACAGGAACATTTTACACAACTTTGTGTTATTTGAAAAAAAATAATCGTAAAATACGAAATACAAAAAAATAAAGATAATAACAATAAAACATTAAGATATGATTTATATACTATAAAAAAATTAATTCTTAGGCTCTACTAGCTTAAAGATGAGTACTGTAGGTTTTTGTACAGCTGTTCAACCAACTCCAGTCACTGTGAGTGTCGAGCACAATAATAAACAGCAGAATCTTCAGTCTTCAGACTGTTCATCTGCAGATACACCTGCTGTCTGCTGTTGTCTCTGGAGATGGTAAACTGGCCTTGAATTGACTGAGAATAGTAAGTGCTACCACTGCTACTGATATAAGCAACCCACTCCAGGCCTTTTCCAGGAGCCTGTCTGACCCAGTGCATGCTGTAGTCACTGAATGTGAATCCAGAGGCTGTACAGGTCAATCTGTGGGATTCTCCAGGCCTTTTAACCACTGGTTCAGATTCTGTCAGAGTCTGACCATCAACACCTGTCAAGAAGATAAAAAATCATCAAGTGAAATAAGCTGATGACACAAATAAAATTTGATCAAGATCAGTGAAGATCGTCACCTGCCCAGCAGACAGTTAAAAGCAGCAGTCCTGTCCTATAGTCCATCATGTTAAACTGTGTGTCCACTGTTCTCTGTCATCCTCTCTGCAGTCAGATAAGTAGAGGTGGAAGACATCTGAGTTTTGCATTGACTCCTCCTCACAGGGAGGAACTGGATTTGACTTGGATCTCAGTTACTGTTTGATGAAACTGGAGAATCAGTGTTTACTGTACATGAGTGATTCCTCCAAGAGTTTCATGTTTCACTATAATTTACACAATAGGTGGATAAACATTCCATAAGTTAGTTGCTTTTTTATTAAGTCTGTATGGCAACAGTTTTTTCACTCAAATACATTTTAAAAGAAAAACAGCAAATATCACTAAAATGTTGTTCATCATGTTATACTGTTAATTTTCTCACAAAGTGTTCATAAGTCAAACCTTTTTCATGACATTAGGGAAAAGAAAACCCCTACAACCCTATACAAATTAAGAAAACTGTTAAATATTAATTGTAACTCCTGAGTACATGGATAATATGATTACCCAGGCAATACAAAGAAATTATCCAGTTGGACATGTAACCTGAGTTAGCCTGTGGTAGCCGCCCCCCGTCATCTCCCGAGCAGCCGGGAAGGGGTGGCTGGGTGACTGTCCGAAGAATGAATAGTCGTAAGCATTCAAAGCCCACGGGTCACCACCAACCTGTTCCCGTTTCTAACAGATTTTCCCCACTCAGCAACACACCCGCTGAGAAACCAACTCTGATCATTGGCAGCTTGGCAAGTTAGTGACGCCAGCAGCCATAGTTAAGTGCATCCCTGGGACCAGAGCGGGCGACATGAGTCTTCTTTGAAACTGCTGGCTAAGGATAAACGTAAATACAGAAAGATTGTTATTCATGTCGGCGGTAATGACTCCCGGTTACGCCAATCAGGGGTCACTAAGATTAATGTTGACAGGTGCAAAAGAATCGGAGAATTAAATGTGGACTCTTAAACATCAGATCTCTCTCTTCTAAATCAGAATCAGAATCCGCTTTATTGACAGGTATGTGTACACATATAAGGAATTCGACTCAGGATTGCTCACACTGTGCTTACTCGTACAGAAATACCATAACACAATAATAAAATAATAATAAAATAAAATCAGACACAAACTACAGTATAGACAACACTAATGCTAGTAAATGAATTAATATCGGATTATGACATTGATTTATTTTGTCTTACTGAAACCTGGCTGGGTGATGGAGAATATGTTAGCCTAAATGAATCCACCCCTCCCAGTCATATTAATCCTCACATTCCTCGACGCACAGGCCGAGGAGGTGGAGTTGCAGCTATCTTCGACTCTAGCCTACTAATCAGCTCTAAACCTAAACTAAATTATAACTCATTTGAAAGCCTTGTTCTTAGTCTTTCACACCCAAGTTGGAAATCACTGCAACCAATTCTCTTCGTTATAGTGTACCAAGCACCTGGCCCGTATTCTGAATTCTTATCTGAATTTGCAGTTTTGGTCAACTTTAGTCCTTAAAACAGACAAAGTTATTATTGTAGGGGATTTTAATATTCATGTGGATGATGAGAATGACAGCTTTAGTACTGCGTTTATCTCTCTGTTAGATTCTCTGTGGCTTCTTTCAGAGTGTTCATGAACCGACTCACTGTTTTAACCACACCCTCGACCTTGTTTTGGTATACGGTATTTAAAATGGACCATTTAATAGTGTTCCCACAGAATCCCTCTTTATCTGACCACTGTTTGATAACTTTTGAGTTTGTATTGCTGAACTACACGCCATTGGGAAAAAATTTCAATACAAGATGTCTGTCTGATAGTGCTGTAGCTAAATTTAAGGATGCGATTCCATCAGCTCTAAATTCACTATCAAGTCACAAAGTAACGGAGGACTCCTATGCTAATTTCAGTCCCTCCCAAATCGATCATCTTGTTGATAGTGCTGCAGGATCGATGCGAATGACACTCGACTCTGCTGCCACTTTAAAAAAGAAGATATAAACAAAGACGGTTAGCTCCATGGTATAATACTAAAACTCCCAAATATTGCGGAAACTTAAAAGGAATTGGCGTTCCATCAAACTGGAAAACTCGTTTAATTTGGGAAGATAGTCTTAAAACTTATAGGAAGGCCCTCCGTAATGCCAGAGCAGCGTACTACTCGTCATTAATAGAGGAAAATAGGAACAACCCCAGGTTTCTTTTCAGCACTGTGGCCAGGCTGACAGAGAGTCACAGCTCTAT